>NC_057802.1:589539203-589839203 GCF_018294505.1 Triticum aestivum
GGGGTATGAGCCATAGAGAAGTTGTAATACAGTAGGTTTAACACCAATATAAATAAAGAATGAGTTCATTACATTACCTTAAAGTGGTGTTTTTTTTCTTACACTAACGGAGCTCATGAGATTTTCTGTTGAAGTTTTGTGTTGTGAAGTTTTCAAGTTTTTGGGTAAAGATTTGATGGACTTTGGAACAAGGAGTGGCAAGAGCCTAAGCTTGGGGATTCCCAAGGCACCCCAAGGTAAAATTCAAGGACAACTAAAAGCCTAAGCTTGGGGATGCCCCGGAAGGCATCCCCTCTTTCGTCTTCGTCTATCGGTAACTTTACTTGATGCTATATTTTTATTCACCACATGATATGTGTTTTGCTTGGAGCGTATTGTATGATTTGAGTCTTTGCTTTTTAGTTTACCACAATCATCCTTGCTGTACACACCTTTTGGAGAGACACACATGAATCGGAATTTATTGGAATACTCTACGTGCTTCACTTATATCTTTTGAGCTAGATAATTTTGCTCTAGTGCTTCACTTATATCTTTTTAGAGCACAGTGGTGGTTTTATTTTATAGAAATTATTGATCTGTCATGCTTCACTTATATTATTTTGAGAGTCTTTTAGAACAGCATGGTAATTTGCTTTGGTTAAAATTTTAGTCCTAAAGTGATGAGCATCCAAGATAGGTATAATAAAAACTATCATATAAAGTGCATTGAATACTATGAGAAGTTTGATTCTTTATGATTGTTTTGAGATATGAAGATGGTGATATTAGAGTCATGGTAGTTTAGTAGTTGTGAATTTGAGAAATACTTGTGTTAAAGTTTGTGATTCCCGTAGCATGCACGTATGGTGAACCGTTATGTGATGAAGTCGAAGCATGATTTATTTATTGATTGTCTTCCTTATGAGTGGCGGCCGGGGACGAGCGATGGTCTTTTCCTACCAATCTATCCCCCTAGGAGCATGTGCGTAGTACTTTGTTTCGATAACTAATAGATTTTTGCAATAAGTATGTGAGTTCTTTATGACTAATGTTGAGTCCATGGATTATACGCACTCTCACCCTTCCACCAGTGCTAGCCTCTCTAATACCGCGCACCTTTCGCAGGTATCATACACCCACCATATACCTTCCTCAAAACAGCCACCATACCTACCTATCATGGCATTTCCATAGCCATTCCGTGATATATTGCCATGCAACCTTCCACCGTTCCGTTTATTATGACACGCTCCATCATTGTCATATTGCTTTGCATGATCATGTAGTTGACATCGTATTTGTGGCAAAGCCACCTTTATAGTTCTTTCATACATGTCACTCTTGATTCATTGCATATCCCGGTACACTGCCGGAGGCATTCACATAGAGTCATATTTTGTTTTAAGTATTGAGTTGTAATTCTTGAGTTGTAAGTAAATAAAAGTGTGATGATCATCATTATTAGAGCATTGTCCCAAGTGAGGAAAGGATGATGGAGACTATGATTCCCCCACAAGTCGGGATGAGACTCCGGACTAAATATAAAAAAAAGAAAAAGAAAAAAAAGAGGCCATAAAAAATGGAGAGAAAGGCCCAAACAAAAAAAAGAGAAGAGAGAGAAAAAGAGAGAAGGGACAATGTTACTATCCTTTTACCACACTTGTGCTTCAAAGTAGCACCATGATCTTCATGATAGAGAGTCTCCTATGTTGTCACTTTCATATACTAGTGGGAATTTTACATTATAGAACTTGGCTTGTATATTCCAATGATGGGCTTCCTCAAAACGCCCTAGGTCTTCGTGAGCCAGCGAGTTGGATGCACACCCACTTAGTTTCTTTTGTTGAGCTTTCATACACTTATAGCTCTAGTGCATCTGTTGCATGGCAATCCCTACTCACTCACATTGATATCTATTGATGGGCATCTCCATAGCCCGTTGATACGCCTAGTTGATGTGAGATTATCTTCTTCTTTTTGTCTTCTCCACAACCACCATTCTATTCCACATATAGTGCTATGTCCATGGCTCACGCTCATGTATTGCGTGAAGATTGAAAAAGTTTGAGAACATCAAAAGTATGAAACAATTGCTTGGCTTGTCATCGGGGTTGTGCATGATTTAAATATTTTGTGTGATGAAGATAGAGCATAGCCAGACTATATGATTTTGTAGGGATAACTTTCTTTGGCCATGTTATTTTGAGAAGACATGATTGCTTTATTAGTATGCTTGAAGTATTATTATTTTTATGTCAATATTAAACTTCTGTCTTGAATCTTTTGGATCTGAACATTCATGCCACAATAAAGAAAATTACGTTGAGAATAATGCTAGGTAGCATTCCACATCAAAAATTCTGTTTTTATCATTTACTTACTCAAGGACGAGCAGGAATTAAGCTTGGGGATGCATGATACGTCTCCAACCTATCTATAATTTTTTATTGTTCCATGCTATTATATTATTTGTTTTGGATGTTTAATGGGCTTTATTATGCACTTTTATATTATTTTTGGGACTAACCTACAAACCAGAGGCCCAGTGCAAATTGCTGTTTTTGCCTATTTCAGTGTTTCGCAGAAAAGGAATATCAAACGGAGTCCAAACGGAATGAAACCTTCGCGACGATCGTGTTTGGAACAAATACAATCCAGGAGACTTGGAGTGGATGTCAAGGAAGCAACGAGGTGGCCATGAGGTAGGAGTGCGCGCCCAGGGGGGTAGGCGCGCCCCTTCCTCGTGGGCCCCTCGTGGCTCCACCGACCTACTTCCTTCGCCTATGTATACTCTTATACCCTGAAAACATCCAAGGGCACCACGAAACACTTTTTCCACCTGTGCAACCTTTTGTACCCGTGAGATCCCATCTTGGGGCCTTTTCCGGTGCTCCGCCGGAGGGGGAATCGATCACGGAGGGCTTCTACATCAACACCATAGCCTCTCCGATGATGTGTGAGTAGTTTACCACAGATCTTCGGGTCCATAGTTATTAGCTAGATGGCTTCTTCTCTCTCTTTGGATCTCAATACAAAGTTCTCCTCGATTCTCTTGGAGATCTATTTGATGTAATACTTTTTGCGGTGTGTTTGTCGAGATCCGATGAATTGTGGGTTTATGATCAAGATTATCTATGAACAATATCTGATTCTTCTCTGAATTCTTATATGGATGATTTGATATCTTTGCAAGTCTCTTCGAATTATCAGTTTGGTTTGGCCTACTAGATTGACCTTTCTTGCAATGGGAGAAGTGCTTAGCTTTGGGTTCAATCTTGCGGTGTCCTTTCCCAGTGACAGCAGGGGCAGCAAGGCACGTATTGTATTGTTGCCATCGAGGATAGAAAGATGGGGTTTATATCATATTGCTTGAGTTTATCCCTCTACATCATGTCATCTTGCCTAATGCGTTACTCTGTTCTTATGAACTTAATACTCTAGATGCATGTTGGATAGCGGTCGATGTGTGGAGTAATAGTAGTAGATGCAGAATCATTTCGGTCTATTTGTCGTGGACGTGATGCCTATATACATGATCATGCCTAGATATTCTCATAACTATGCACTTTTCTATCAATTACTCGACAGTAATTCGTTCACCCACCATAGAATATGCTATCTTGAGAGAAGCCACTAGTGAAACCTATGGCCCCCGGGTCTATTTTCCATCATATAAGTTTCCGATCTATTTTATTTTGCAATCTTTATTTTCCAACCTATACCATAAAAATACCAAAAATATTTATCTTATTATCACTTTTGCAAGTGGCAGTGAAGGGATTGACAACCCCTTTATCGCGTTGGTTGCAAGGTTCTTATTTGTTTGTGCATGTACGAGGGATTTGCGTGTAGTCTCCTACTGGATTGATACCTTGGTTCTCAAAAACTGAGGGAAATACTTACGCTACTTTGCTGCATCACCCTTTCCTCTTCAAGGGAAAACCAACGCATGCTCAAGAGGTAGCAGTCAACTATTAAGGGCTAAGCAAAGGGGGAAGAGTGCGTCCGCCACACCTTGGAAGGCCCGTATGTGGCCGCCCCCATGGGTTACCGGTGAGCTCCTGGGCAGATCCCGACCAATCTGATTTCTCAGCGCCCATCTGGCTGCGTCCCCAGTCACAGGAGTGTGATGCGTTGTGATCCTAAAGCACTTAATGGGTTGGACCGAGCTTTCCCTTTTCCTCATTCGTGAGTGATATGTTGGATTTGTATCAAAATTCTAGTTGACACACCTCACCCTACATCTCAGACCTATTTGGCTATTTTCATGCATTTTGTAAGAGGCTTTTCTCGAGGAGCTACCGGATCGAGTAGACCATCTTTCGCCACTTCTTCTAGCTCTATTACACGGGCCAGAGCACGCATGAGCCTAGTAGAAGTTCCTTTCCCCTCATTTGGAAATTGCGGACATATGTTTTATCGTGCCGCTGCTCCCCTCCCGCGATGAAACTGCCAAATGGTGGTTCAACATGGAATGGATGTCATCCTTCCACCTTTCAACAACACCATAGTTGTCCCCTTAATCGAGTGACAAACACCTCCCACCTTTTTGGATTCTATTATATCTATGACTCGGTCCTTTAACATTGTGAGCCGTCGGGGCCTCACCCTTCCCATGGCGGCCCACTTTGAAGCTTTGATCGTCTCTAGCCGGGATGGGGGCCTTTGTTCCTGATTCGTGGGGTGACTGTAAATTTCCCCTTCCTCGCCCCTTGCCTTCTTTTCAGCGTGGCTTACGGTCCCAACCAAAATCGCTTCTTAGGTGTGTCGTGTGTAGTTTCGAAAGTATGTCTAGAGGGGGGGGGGGGTGATTAGACTACTTGACCAAATAAAAATCTAGCCTTTTCCCAATATTAAGTCTTGGCAGATTTTAGCAACTTTGCACAAGTCAAGCAATCAACCTACACATGCAATTCTAAGAGTATAGCAGCGGAATGTAAAACATTGCACCTGAAGGTAAAGGGAGGAGTTAGAGGGAGCAAACACAATGTAGACACGGAGATTTTTGGCGTGGTTCCGATAGGTGGTGCTATCGTACATCCACGTTGATGGAGACTCCAACCCACGAAGGGTAACGACTGCGCGAGTCCACGGAGGGCTCCACCCACGAAGGGTCCATGAAGAAGCAACCTTGTCTATCCCACCATGGCCATCAACCACGAAGGACTTTCCTGACTAGGGTAGATCTTCACGAAGTAGGCGATCTCCTTGCCCGTACAAACTCCTTGGTTCAACTCCACAATCTTGACGGAGGCTCCCAAGTAACACCTAACCAATCTAGGAGACACCACTCTCCAAAAGGTAATAGATGGTGTGTTGATGATGAACTTCTTGCTCTTGTGCTTCAAATGATAGTCTCCCTAACACTCAACTCTCTCTCACAGATTTGGATTTGGTGGAAAGATGATTTGAGTGGAAAGCAACTTGGGGAAGGCTAGAGATCAAGATTCTTGTGGTTGGAATGGACTATCTTGGTCTCAACACATGAGTAGGTGGTTCTCTCTCAGAAAATGTATGATGGAAGTGTAGGCACGTTCTGATGGCTTTCTCCACGAAGGAAGAATGAGAGGAGGGTATTTATAGCCTCCACACAAAATCTAACCGTTACACACAAATCACCAAACTCGATGGGACCGAATCATGAAACTCGGTCGGACCGATTTAGTTCAAAATGTGGACGTTAGGATTTTCGGTGGGACTGACATGTCAACTCGGTGGGACCGATTTCATTAGGGTTAGGGCATAACGTAATCTCGGTGAGACCGATTACACAAACTCGGTGGGACCGATTTTGGTAATAAGCTAACTAGAGAGTTGGTCAAGCAAACTCGGTGGGACCGATTCGCTCATTTCGGTGAGACCAAAACATTACGAAAGGGAAACAGAGAGTTTGCATTGCGAACTCGGTGGGACCGATCGCTCTTCTCGGTTAGACCAAAACGTTACGAAGGGAAACAAAGAGTTTGCAATCCCATCTTGGTGAGACCGAGATCCCTATCGGTGAGACCAAAGTGACTAGGGTTTCTGGCAGTGGCTATGTCAAATGAACTCGGTGGCGCCGGATATATCAAATCTATGGGGCCGAGTTTGACTTTTGGTTTGGGACATATGTGGATATGAGAAAGTGGTTGAGGGTTTTTGGAGCATATCACTAAGCACTTTGAGCAAGCAAGTCATTAAGCAACACCTCATCCCCTTTTAATAGTATTGGCTTTTCCTATGGACTCAATGTGATCTTGGATCACTAAAATAGAAAACGTAGAGTCCCGAGCTTTGAGCTTGAGCCAATCCTTTGTCCTTAGCATTCTGAGGGGTCCACATTTCTAATCCATGCCATGCCAATCATTGAACTTCCTGAAATAATCATCTTGAAGTAGCATTAGTTCAGTGAGCTATATGTTGTTAGGAATTACCAAAACCACCCAGGGATAGTTGCACTTTCAATCTCCCCCTTTTTGGTAATTGATGACAACATATAGATCAAAGCTTCGACAAATGATAATAAGGTTGAAATACATCGTCGCTTTGAGAAGTATGTGATAAGCAAGAGCTCCCCCTAAATTTTTGCATTATTTGATATTTCTTTTGAATGCAAATGCACAATCGATTAGGATCATGGGTTACTCTTCCATGTGACATACATCTTGGTGAAGCGCTCAAAATGATATAAATTAAAAGCATGCACTCATCACGAAGCAAAGTGAATGATCTTAGATGAATATAAAAGATAATATCATCCAAGCAAACATTAAATTAGAATATGATCAAACACATGATCATACAAGTATCTCACACACATAGATATAATGTATCAAGCAAGCACACAATAAAGTATCAACCAAAAAGCAAGAGAGACAAAAGAAGCAAAACACACTCTCTCTCGAAGCCTATTAGCTATACATTTCTCCCCCTTTGGCAACAAGTTACCAAAATGTTCGAAAATGCATAGTGCTATTCGTCTCTCAGGCTTGGTCTTCGGGAGGTGGTGTAGAGAGAACTCCAAGGACAAAGGCATCAGTGGATGTAGCTGGAGGTGGTGGAGTGGCTGCTGGAGGTGGCACTGAAGCTGTAGCTGCTGGTGCAGATAAAGTAGCTCTAGTATCTGGCATTGGCATTGCAGCTGACCTCTGACCTCTTGGCACTCGCTGAAAATCATCTGTAGTTGACTTCCCTTTCCTCTCTTCTGCTTCCACCTGGAGCTGCTCAACTGCTGTCTGTATCTCAGTGACCTTCAGATCAAGATCATAAAACTTGGTCTCTATGATCCTCTCCAAGCTCTCTTGATTCTGAGTCAGGGTGGCCAAGCCCTTCTCAATCCTCAATGTAGCTTGGATCAGATAGGCTAGTTGATCTTGTTTGCTCTTCAAGAACACTTGAGATGCCTCTTCAGCAGTTGGCATCTTTGTAGCTTTTTCTGCCTTTGCCTTAGCTCTCTTCTCTTGTGCTTGCACTGAAATGGGATCCTCTTCATTCATTTCAACTGTGTTGTCTTCAAATTCTAGGTGCAAAGGTAAGTGCTCCTTGTCCAACAAGTAAGTGCCTGTGCCCATCTTGGAGTTGATGAGCACTTGAATGTGTGGAGCATACCCACAAGATCTCTTCTGATCTGCAGCTGTCCTCTTGATTGTTTCAACAATCAGGCTCATAACTTTGAATTTCTGAGGCACATCAAATATTCGCAGCAAGTTGATTGAATGTCCTCTGATCATCTTGTGATCTCCATATTTGGGCAACAGAGTATGCCTCAAGATTGTGTTGATAGTAGCTAGACCAGACAGCAAATAGTGCACAGATCCAAACTTGTGTGTTTCCAAAGCTTTGTCTGGGATCTCCTTGTACATATTTGCCAGAGAGTTGTGGTCTTTCTTCTTCTTGGCATACACATCCAAATCATGTTTATGCTCTTCTGGGGCATTGATCAACTTGGCCCACTCATCAACAGTTGACTGGTACCTTGTACCTTCAGACATCCATACAATTCTACCATCTGGATAGAAATGAGCAGTGGAGTAGAATTGCATGATTAGATCATCATTCCATTTTGTCAACTTTTGACCCACAAACTTGTCAACACCACAAGCTTTGAAGCTGTCATGTACACCTGGGAAATAGTCTTCATTTTCATCAATGAACTTCCAATCAGCCCATTTCATATCACAGACTATAGGCTTCTTGTCAAGCAGAACTGTCTCATAGAAATCTTGTTGTTCTCTGGTGTGAAACCTGTAGTCCACAACAGTCTTTCTTCTTACAGCATAGGAATCATTCTGCCTCCAAAGTCTCAGACCAGCATCCTTTCTGAGTTTCATATCTTCTGCCACTGGATGGCTGTCATTATGGTCTGGAATCTTTGGTTTGAGCTTTCTCAGCACTTGGGCTTCAGCATCTTCTTCTTCAACTTCAGGCACTGAGGCCTTGTTCTTCTCTTCAGCTGGGATGTTCCTGGTGCTTCTCTTGGGTGCAGACTTGGTGGCTTGAGCAGCATCTTTGGGAGCAGTTTTGGGCTTAGAAGCAGTAGCCCCTGACATAATAGCATCTCCCATAAGCTTTTGGGACTTGGGTGCTGGTGCAGCATCCTCTTCCTCTTCTTCTTCTTCATCTGAATCTCTCATCATGGAGGGCTTGCCAATGACTCTGGCAATGGTCTTCCCGACCCTCTCTTTCCTTTTCTTGCCTTCACCAGTTTCCTTTTCTCTCATCATGGTGCAGCATCCTCTTCCTCTTCTTCTTCTTCATCTGAATCTCTCATCATGGAGGGCTTGCCAATGACTCTGGCTTGGATGTTGACACTCTCTTGGCAGGTGCCTTCTTATGCATACCAGGCTTTGTTGCAGAAGCAGTGCCATATTCCTTCTTCAGCACTTTCTTCCTTGAGGTGGCCTCATCCTCAACAGCCACATAGTCCTCATCCTCAGAGTCCGAGGTTCTCTTCTTCCTTGTTCTAGTGGCTGCCTTGGGCAAATTGCTTAGAGTGCTCCTACTGCCTTCATCATAGCTGCTAGAGGGACTAGTGCCCTCACTCATATGCACTTGCTTTTCAGATCTGTTCTGGCTATCACTCTGGTCAGACATCTTGGCAATCAAACTGACAGCAGACCCTGTGAATGGATATAGATGAGATAGAGTGGATGAGCATCACAAAGTGCAGAGATTTTGCAAAACAGATGAGTCAAAAACTTAGTTTTAGTTCTCCACAAAAATCATTTCGGAGCTACCGATTTGTTAAACTCGGTGACACTGAAGCAACTTTTGGAGTCTAAACTAGTGAACTCGGTTAGACCGAGTCACAGTTCGGTGACTCCAAGATTGCTAGGGTTTCACAGAGAGTTGAACTCGGTCACACCGATTTGCAGCTTTCGGCCAGATCGAAAAGTGCAAGTGCAATGTCCTAAGCCAAATCGGTGAGACCGATTTCCACAACTCGGTTGGTCCGAGATGAATTCGGCGGAAACCTAACCCTAAATTTTCGAATCAAATCTAATCTAGGGGATGATTTCTTCTGGATAGACTGATCTCATACGTGGCAAAGATCATGGCAAAGCAATGTGCTAAGAATCGGAGTGAGGAATTAGCACAAAGAATCGAACTCATACCCTAGTTCGGCGGTGAGTTCACTACGGCGACAACGGCGAGGCTGAATCCCGTTGACGGCGACGAAAACTAGCGGTGGGAGGTCACTGGCGACGAGAAGACGATCCGGAGACCCGAGGCGGCAGAGCAGGATACGCGCGGGCTGAGGGGTTTTGAAGAAATTTCCAAAATCTCACCCCTCGGTATATATATCCCGACCCTGTCGGTGTGACCGAGTGGAACAACTCGGTGGCACCGAGATGCAGAATCGCAAGCGGTTACTGCAACTCAGTGTGACCGAAATGTTCAAATCGCTTGCACCGAGATGGAAAACCTAGATCAACTCAGTGAACTCGGTGTGACCGAAGTGGGTGAATCGGTCAGACCGAAATGCATAGAGAGGTTTTGGAAGTTTAAGTCTATGACGAATCGGGGACTCCGAGTGCTCCTCACACAGAGTGGTTCGAATCTGACTTGATCAAACTGTGTGATGTAGCATGAATAGAGTTTGAGACGAGAAAAGCATAGATAGCTAGAGGGAGTACTTAGGCATTCTTATCCATCCATTTGGCAAAAGAGAAAGAGCGAAACAATCAAAGCAACAAATGGGTGTCCTCGAATGAGTAAAGTATGCATCCAACATGCTCACACAATAAAATGGCAAATGAAATATGTGACGAAGCATGCACAAACATTCTAGCATCTATCAAGCAATTGACGATGACTAGGTCATCTATATATGAGTATATTGACTTAGGAGTCAAATGAGAACATTTGATCATAGGTCATACTCATCATTTGGGCACAAGTGGGGTTACCACTTTTACATAAAGCATTGATGTGTTCACACCATTAGAGTTGCTTTAGCTCAATTTATTAGAGTAAAGCTCCCCCTAGATGTGATATCCTCCCTAAGAGGGATGAACTAACCTTGGATTTTGTCGATGATGACATCATGTAGGTGTTGAAGATGTGGACGCTCAATGTTGATATAGATCATTTGGAGCAGTCCATTGGAGTGAGTTGCACTTTCAATACCTACACGGGTTAGTCCCACAAGGAACAAACAAGGATATCCATAGACATAGAATGAAGTTCATATATGATGATGTCCATGAAAGCATTAGGTTACCTTGTCCCTTGTCTTACCAACAAGAGGGTTTATGACTCCTTGAACTAGTGCAAGATGTGAAAGTTGTTTGCACTTGTCCTTGCCAAAATGATATGAGTGAAGTATGTTGGCGGAGTCACCCTCAAGAACTCTCTAGTTCTTTTTCTTTGGGATCCACATCATATTGATGGGAATCCTTGGAGTTGTAGTCGTACTTGATGAAGTAGAACTTGATGTAGTCTTGGGAACCCACTTGACCAAGGCCATGGGAGCTTCTTCAAATGCATCAATCTCCTCTTGAAGCTTATCCTTGCCTTTTTGCTTGTCGTCTTGTGGTGGAAGATCATCTTGAGCTCGTGTCCCTTGGAAGGAAGTAGGATCATACTTCTCTTGTTGAGGAACAAACTTCGTCTTGGGGTATTGATCTTCTTCTCACTCAACTCCATTGGCATTGAACTTTCGTTCAAAACCAACACATTGATTCTTCCGGTGCCTTCCTTGCTTGCATACAATTTCCTCAAATTTCTTACTTCCCGCAAGGCTCTTGTAAACACCTTTCTCTATAATTCCCTTCAATAAGCTATTCTCTTGCTCAAGTGTAACTTGGCTAAAAGAATCGTTAGTGGAATCAAGAGAACGACTAGAAGCAACAACATTAGATTTAGTATCATTATTGTTACTTCTAGAAGAAGAATCTTTCTTACTCTTGTTGCTAGTTTTAACTTGTGGCATGTAAGTGGACAAGAGTAAATGCTTGGCAGTGTAAGAAGAACTTTTCTTGCGAAGATCATTGCTACCTCTTGAGCATGCATTGGTTTTCCCTTGAAGAGGAAAGGGTGATGCAGCAAAGTAGCGTAAGTATTTCCCTCAGTTTTTGAGAACCAAGGTATCAATCCAGTAGGAGGCCACAGGCAAGTCCCTCATACCTACACAAACAGATAAGAACCTTGCAACCAACGCGATAAAGGGGTTGTCAATCCCTTCACGGACACTTGCAAAAGTGAGATCTGATAGAGATGATAAGATAATATTTTTGGTATTTTATGGTAAAGATTAAAAGTAAAGATTGCAAAATAAACGGCGCCAGAAATCGCTAGTTGTCGGGAGATTAAGATGATGGAAGATAGACCCGGGGGCCATAGGTTTCACTAGTGGCTTCTCTCAAGATAGCATAAGTATTACGGTGGGTGAACAAATTACTGTCGAGCAATTGATAGAAAAGTGCATAATTATGAGAATATCTAGGCATGATCATGTATATAGGCATCACGTCCTCAACAAGTAGACCGACTCCTGCCTGCATCTACTATTATTACTCCACACATCGACCGCTATGCAGCATGCATCTAGAGTATTAAGTTCATAAGAACAGAGTAACGCATTAGGCAAGATGACATGATGTAGAGGGATAAACTCAAGCAATATGATATAAACCCCATCTTTTTATCCTCGATGGCAACAATATAATACGTGTCGGTTCCCCTTCCGTCACTAGGATCGAGCAACGCAAGATTGAACCCAAAGCTAAGCACTTCTCCCATTGCAAGAAAGATCAATCTAGTAGGCTAAACTAAACTGATAATTCAAAGAGACTTGCAAAGATAACCAATCATACATAAAAGAACTCAGAGGAGATTCTAATATTGTTCATAGATAATCTTGATCATAAACCCACAATTCATCGGATCTCGACAAACACACTGCAAAAAGAGTTACATCGAATAGATCTCCAAGAAGATCGAGGATAACTTTGTATTGAGATCCAAAGAGAGAGAAGAAGCCATCTAGCTAATAAATATGGACCCGAAGGTCTGTGGTAAACTACTCACACATCATCGGAGAGGCTACGGTGTTGATGTAGAAGCCCTCCGTGATCGATGCCCCCTCCGGCGGAGCGCCGGAAAAGGCCCCAAGATGGGATCTCACGGGTACAGAAGGTTGCGGCGATGGAAATAGGGTTTCGTGGTGCTCCCCGATGTTTTCAGGGTATATGACTATATATAGGCAAAGGAAGTCGGTCAGGAGAGCCACGAGGGGCCCACGAGGGTGGGGGGCAGGCGCGCCTCCCTGCCTCGTGGCCTCCTCGGCTGTTTCTTGACGTCCACTCCAAGTTCTCTGGATCACGTTTGTTCCAAAAATCACGTTCCCGAAGGTTTCATTCCATTTGGAATCCGTTTGATATTCCTTTTCTGCGAAACACCGAAATAGGAAAAAACAGCAATTTGCACTGGGCCTTGGGTTAATAGGATAGTCCCAAAAATAATATAAAAGTGTATAATAAAGCCCATTAAACATCCAAAACAGAATATATAATAGCATGGAAGAATCAAAAATTATAGGTACATTGGAGACGTATCAAGCATCCCCAAGCTTAATTCCTGCTCGTCCTCGAGTAGGTAAATGATAAAAACAGAATTTTTGATGTGGAATGCTTTCTAGCATATTCCTCAATGTAATTTTCTTTATTGTGGCATGAATGTTCAGATCCGAAAGATTCAAGATAAAAGTTTAATGTTGACATAAAAATAATAATACTTCAAGCATGCTAACCAAGCAATTAAGTCTTATCAAAATAACATAGCCAAAGAAAGCTTATCCCTACAAGATCATATAGTTTGGCCATGCTTCATTTTCGTCACACAAAATGCTCTCATCATGCACAACCCCGATGACAAGCCAAACAATTGTTTCATACTTAGCCTTTTCAAACTCTTTCAACTTTTATGCAATATATGAGCGCGAGCCATGGACATAGCACTATGGGTGGAATAGAATATAATAATTGAGGTTGTGCGAGAAGACAAAAAAGGAAGAAAGTCTCACATTGATGCGGCTAATCAACGGACTATGGAGATGCCCATCGGTTGATGTCAATGCAAGGAGTAGGGATTGCCATGCAACGGAAGCACTAGAGCTATAAATATATGAAAGCTCATCAAAAGAAACTAAGTGGGTGTGCATCCAACTTGCTTGCTCACGAAGACCTAGGGTATTTGAGGAAGCCCATCATTGGAATATACAAGCCAAGTTCTATAATGAAAAATTCCCACTAGTATATGAAAGTGACAAAATAAGAGACTCTCTATCATGAAGATCATGGTGCTACTTTGAAGCACAAGTGTGGAAAAAGGATAGTAACATTGTCCCTTCTCTCTTTTTCTCTCTTTTTTTTGGGCCTTCTCCTTTTTTTGGGCTCTTTTGTTTTTCTTTTTTTTTCTTTTTCGTCTGGAGTCTCATCTCGACTTGTGGGGGAATCATAGTCTCCATCATCCTTTCCTCACATGGGACAATGCTCTAATGATGATCATAACACTTCTGTTTACTTACAACTCAAGAATTACAACTTGATACTTAGAACAAAATATGACTCTATGTGAATGCCTCCAGCGGTGTACCGGGATATGCAATGAATCAAGAGTGACATGTATGAAAAATCAAGCATGGTGGCTTTGCCACAACTACAATGTCAACTACATGTTCATGCAAGGCAATATGACAATGATGATGCATGTCATAATAAACGGAACGGTGGAAAGTTGCATGGCAATATATCTCGGAATGGCTATGGAAATGCCACAATAGGTAGGTATGGTGGCTGTTTTGAGGAAGATATAACGAGGCTTATGTGTGATAGAGCGTATCATATCACGGGGTTTTGATGCACCGGCGAAGTTTGCACCAACTCTCAAGGTGAGAAAGGGCAATGCACTGTACCAAAGAGGCTAGCAACGATGGAAGGGTGAGAGTGCGTATAATCCATGGACTCAACATTAATCATAAAGAACTCACATACTTATTGCAAAAATCTACAAGTAATCAAAACCAAGCACTATACGCATGCTCCTAGGGGGATAGATTGGTAGGAAAAGACCATCGCTCGTCCCTGACCGCCACTCATAAGGAAAGCAATCAAAGAACACCTCATGCTTCAAATTTGTCACACAACGTTTACCATACGTGCATGCTACGGGACTTGCAAACCTCAACACAAGTATTTCTCAATTTCACAATTACTCAATTAGCACACCTCTAATATTACCACCTTTATATCTCAAAACAACTATCAAGTATCAAACTTCTCTTAGTATTCAATGCACTTTTAAAGTTTTTATCTTGGATGCCTATCATATTAGGACTAATTTTATAACCAAAGCAAATTACCATGCTGTTCTAAAGGACTCTCAAAATAATATAAGTGAAGCATGAGAGGTCAATTATTTCTATAAAATAAAACCACCGCCGTGCTCTAAAAGCTATAAGTGAAGCACTAGAGCAAAATTTTCTAGCTCAAAAGATATAAGTGAAGCACATAGAGTATTCTAATAAATTCTGATTAATGTGTGTCTCTCCCAAAAGGTGTGTACAGCAAGGATGACTGTGGTAAACTAAAAAGCAAAGACTCAAATCATACAAGACGCTCCAAGCAAAACACATATCATGTGGTGAATAAAAATATAGCTCCAAGTAAAGTTACCGATGGACGAAGACGAAAGAGGGGATGCCTTACGGGGCATCCCCAAGCTTAGGCTTTTTGGTTGTCCTTGGATTTTACCTTGGGGTGCCTTGGGCATCCCCAAGCTTAGGCTCTTTCCACTCCTTGTTTCGTAATCCATCAAATCTTTACCCAAAAACTTGAAAACTTCCACTAGTAGAAAAAGGGCCTATTGTCCTGGTTTAGGAACCGGGACTAAAAGGTCGTTACTAATGCCCTAGGCCTTTAGTCCCGGTTCTTACATGAACCGGGACAGATGGGCCTCCACTTGGACGGTGCTGCGAGCCCAGGCAGGAGGCCCTTTAGTCCCAGTTGGTGGCACCAACCGGGACCAATAGGCATCCACACGTCAGCTGTTCAGGGGCTAGGGTTTTTTTTTCTGAAAGGGGGGATTTGGGGGTTTTGTATGGTTAATTAAGGTGTTTCATACATTGTGTTAGGTAGCTAATTAATTAATAGAAAGAAGTGTCCTCTATTATCTCCGTGCTTGGTCGACGCTACGTACTATACGTATAGAGAGGCCCTCGACACGCTAGCTAGTAAGAAAATGAAGGAAACCATTAAGTACAGAAGTTCGTCATGCATACCGAGAGAAGTGATCGACCTCTCCTTCTCCGAGAGATTGGTCGAACAACAAGTTTTCGTATTATCTATCCGATGCTACTGGCTACATACATATATAATATGTAAGATTTCTTACAATCCCCTAGCATTTGAACTCAAGTTCCACATGGTATTCTCTGGCTTTATTGATGACGTGGTCAAGAAAGAATCCCGCCAATTCCTCTTGAATTGCTTTCATGCGATCTTGTGGTAGGAGTTCATTCCGCATCTGCCACGTCTAATTTGAAGAAGGGGGTTAATACATATACATGAATGAAACTCAATAGAAATGATGGTGTAATAAAATGAAATTGTGAATATTATTGCTTACACACTTCATATTGTATTTTAGTGTAGCCCCGCTTATCTTTGCAAGTCGCGTTGTAGATGAACTCGCACACGTAGTATCCATAGTAATCATTCCCTTGTTCCTGCCACAAGCACTTTACGAGAAATAGAGGTCAATCAAACTGATAATGAAGCATTATAAATGGCATTGATGAAAGTAGCTAGAATCAACGGGATATGCGCGCAACTAGCTAGCTACTAGTACTTACTTTTGGGTATGTATATCGCAGCTCCTTCGGCAGTCCCGGAGCTTCTGCGGTGAACTTTTTCCAAACCCTGCAAGACAAAGAAAATAATTATTACTTGAGATATCAGGAAATGAACAAAAAGTTGCCGATATGGTGCGATAATGATCGATTGAACTTACTTGTTGAGAATTTTAGTCATGTCCGCATAGGTCTCGGGATCTTTTCGTCTCGAGTCTAAGACGGTTACTAGTCCCTGCTCAAGCTTAATCTCTAGGAGAATATAGTGGAAGCTGCGCACGCATGCATAACTCATCAATTACATTACTATAACCTCGCTCGAGTAATAAGGGAAACCGAATATGCACACGACAGTAACACTCACTCGAAGTTGTAAGGAAAGAGTATTAAATCTTTGTTTTGATTTAGTATCAATGATTTGAGCAAGTTGGCCTCGGCATCTTTGGCGCTCTTTTTAACCTGAAATTCATCTATGAGATTTGTGTTAATGAACCCAATATCATACATTTCTGCTTTTTTGCACTCGACGATCTTCAATCTGCATAATATAGTGAGGATAATTATAAATACATGGAATGAAGGAGCTGAGCTATATATAGAGACTTAATGACAGAAGTAGTACTTACAGACAGTAGCAAGTGACCGTTAATTTATCGAGGGCCTTTTGATTGAAGAACTGGAAGAACTCCTCAAATGGAACATACAACAGATCAATTCCAACGAGGTCGTGCTCTTCTTTAACTCTCAGATACAAAGTATCCATCCCCCCAGACTCTCTGCAGGTTTTCATGTACCAATCATGGAATCTTCGCATCATCGTTGTTAGAGATTTTTCATCTTTGACAAGAGGCTTCCCGTACTCGTATCTGTGTTCGTCCACCTCCAAGAAATCATAATGTACATCGTCGGGCAGGTAATCTCCAAGATTGTTGTAATCGGGCACCATCCCGAATCATTAGCGACGATGTCGCTAGACACATTGAGCGGGGGGCACGATCGGTTCGCTTGTTCGCCGAGCTGGGCAATTTTTTTCCCAGCTGCTCATCGTTCTTTTAACCTTTGATCACTTCTAGTACTTCCCGACCGCTCCGCTTCGATATATACCTTTTCAGTAATGCGTTCATAGTTGGTTTTCGGCGGAGACTTTGGTGGTTTCCTCAGGGCATCGATAGTGCGCTTTGCTTTCACCGGATCTACCTTCTCCTCCGGAGGTGGATGTCTCTTTGCTTTCACCCCTTCAAAAGTGTCCTTCACTTCTTTTTCCACGATCTTCTTGTTTTCTTCCACGGTCCTCTCGTACGGTAACTTCTCTAGAGGCTTGAGAGGTGGACCGTATCTGTATTGCCTCCCGCCTCTGGCTGTACTGCTAGACGCCGGAGCAGACGGAGCGGCTGCGGCTGTCTTCTTTCGTGCTTTCTTACGAGGCGGAGGAGAAGGACTACGACGCACCGCAGCAGCCGGGGCGGCAGCGGGTCTCTTCCGCCCTTGCTGGCGAGGCGGAGAAGGAGGAGGCTGGTGGCTGCTCGGGCGCGCCGGCATAGGCGGAGAAGGAGGCGGAGTGCCGCCACGCACCAGAGAAGGAGGCTGAGTGCCCTGATCACTCGCCCGAGGAGGAGACGGTGGAGGAGGCGGAGTGCCCTAACTCGCCGGAGGAGGAGGAGGAGGCAGAGGCGTCCAGTTCGGAAGGTTGATGAGCTCCTTCCGCCATAGGCATGGAGTCTTCAAACAAGAACCCAGCCGAGTCTCCCCGTCACCCGTAGGGTGGTCAAGCTGGAGGTCCTCAAATCCTTCTGTGATTTCATCCACCATCACCCTAGCATATCCTTCTGGAATCGGCCGGCAGTGAAAAGTTGCACCAGGTTCAGGAGGTGCAACAGAGCCAACAGCCGCCTTGACTTTCAATTCCATCCACTGTGTCATCAGGTGGCAATGCTAAGACTCCGTGATAGCATCCACGGGGTAGCTAGCAGGAGCCGTGAAGACAGGCTCCTGTAACAGCTCCGTGGAAGCCACGCTGCTTCTCCGCTAAGATGGCGGGGTAGCTTCAGCAGGTCGCATGCTGCGAACTGTGTCTCGTTCCTCTAGCGCTTGTACCCTTGCGTGCTGCGTCTGTAGTTGGGTCAACTCCTTTTTCTTCTTCCTCTCCCGGCGTTTGTAACCGCCTGCATTGGGAAATCCAGCCTTCCACGAAAGGGAGCCTGGCGTGCCTCGTGTCCGTCTGGGGTGCTCAGGATTCCCGAGGGCCTCTGTGAGCTCGTCTTTCTCTCTGTCCGGAATGAACGTCCCTTGCTGCGCTTTTTCGATATACTCCTGAAGCTTCGTGATGGGTGTGTTCAGCTGCTCGTTGGTCCAAGTGCACTTCCCTGTTATAGGTTCCAATTTCCCCCAACCCCGAAGAACCAAGTCCTGCAACGGTCTGGCCAACGTCGCATCTCTGGTTCGATCCCTTTATCAATGAGGTCATTCTCAGCCTTGTCCCACAATGGCCGGGCTTTCAGGTAGCCACCTGACCCCGTGCGATGGTGATGCTTCTTCTTTGCAGCATTTTTCTTGTTTGTCGCTGACATCTTCGCTGCTCTCTCAGATTTCTTTTTGGTGACAAATGCGGGCCACTGATCTTTGATCTTATCAAATCGGCCGATGAATTCTGGAGTCTTGTCTTGGTCGACAAACGATGATTTCAGCTCATTCTTCCACCTCCTGAATAGCTGAGCCATCTTCTTAAGAGCATAAGCCTTGATCATTGGCTTTTTAACTGGATTCTCCGGATCCTCCTCTGGCGGGAAGGTGAAATTTTCCTGCAGCACGGTCCAAATATCAGCTTTCTGCCTATCGATGACATAAGACACCTGGGAGTCTTTGTCCTTAGGCTTCAACCATTGCTCGATGCAGATCGGGATCATGTCCCTAACTAGAACCCCGCACTGAGCATTAAATTTTTGCTTGGTCCGGAGGGGTTCAATCGGTTGGCCAGCGCGATCAATTTCGATGATCGTGTACCTTTCATCCGCGCGCAACTTTCTCTTCGGGCCTCGTCTCGTTACCGAAGTGTTGCTCGATCCGGAGGGCTAGAAAAGAAGAAAAAGAAGAGAGTTAATATGTGTACATACCAAAAACAATTAATGCATCAATTAGCTATAGTCAACACATGCTTAATTAATTTATATATATACCTGGCCGGACTCCGTTCGGTCACCGCAGCCGTCATCACGGTGTCCTTCCTCCTCCATTCGGTCACCGGAGCCGTCATCACGGTGTCCTTCCTCCTCCATTGTTTGATCATCGTCGTAGCCTGCTTCTTCATCCTGTCTTTCTAGACCATCAGTGCATGTGTCATTGAGAAACGACAAGACGACATCACTTCCGTGTGCGTTTATCTCCCCCAACACCGCTTCTTTTGCTTCGTCTCGGGGGTGCGGATCCATAGTTTCGGCAAATATTTACAACATGGCAAATATTATTCAAACATGACAGATGGATATATTAGTGGCAAACGTTGAACTAGCTAGCTAAGCACAATAAGGAATCATATTAGTGGCCTGGCCTCGACGCTTCTCTAGGGTTTGGGGTGGCCTCGGCAACGCTTCAAGGGTTTGGGGTGGCCTCAACAACGCTTCAAGGGTTCGGGGTGGCCTCGACGACAACGATCTTTTAACTTGGTAAATTTGGGTGGCCTCAAGAGAGTTTGTCGATCGGGTAGGGGCGCGGCGGGAGGGGGTAGGAGACCGACATCATTTTTTTCGAGGGTTTGGGTGTCCTTGAGAGTTTTGGTTGAGCGAGAGGGCCGGGGGGTTCTCCGGACGTCCCCCCTCACTTTAACAAAGAACTACCTTAAAAAAGACTTGCTCCGCCGCGGGTCCTTCTTCATTTTTTCCTTTGTTTTTTCTTATATGTTTGTTTTCGTTTTCATTCTACATTTTCGTACATATGAAAAAAATAAAGTTCTATACAAAAGTGCACAATTTTTATGAACAAATGACAACATCTAAATTAACTATACATCTAAATAAATATAACTATACATCTGAAATTTTCCTAATCTTGAAACTAAACTAAACATAAACTAAAATAATCTAAAAAACATGTAAAAACATCTAAAAATAGCATCTAAAAACATCTAAAAATCTAAAAATCTAATAGCTAGCACGGCGCAGGGGCGGAGGGGCACGGCGGAGGGGCCGGCGCCGGCGCCGGCGCCGGCAGGGCAGGGCAGGGGCGCAGGGGCGCGGGACAGGGGAGGGGCGCGGGAGCAGGCTGGTGCTCACAGGGGGCGACGGGGCACGGTGGGCGGCGCGTCGGGGCCGGCAGGGGTGCGAGGGTCGACGCCGTCGTCGGGGCAGAGGGCGTCAACGGCGGCGGCGGCGATGTTGAGCAGCCTGACGGTGTCGGTGGCGGCGGCGACAGCGACGTCGAGCAGCCTGACGGCGTCGGTGGCGGCGGCGACGGCAAGGTGGAGCAGGGGCGTCGGGCGGCGACGACGAGGAGGAGCAGGGGCGTCGGGGGAGGAAGTGATGGATTTGGTCGAAACTACTAAGTGCTTTCTTATATACCCATGGCATTGGCACCGGTTCATGGCACCAACCGGGACCAATTCCCCCTTTAGTCCCGGTTGGTGCCACCAACCGGGACCAAAGGTCTCCTTTCAGCAGCCCAAAGGGCAGGAAGCGGCGGCCTTTGGTCCCGGTTGGTGGCACCAACCGGGACTAAAGGGGTGCATTGGTACCGGTTCGTGGCACGAACCGGTACCAATGCACCCCTTTAATCCCGGTTGGTGCCACCAACCGGGACCAAAGGCCTTGCACAGCGGGGTGGTGGTGGGAGTTTAGTCCCACCTCGCTAGTTCAGAGGGGCGCGCAGTGGTTTATAAGCCCCATTGCCGCACCCCTCTCGAGCTCCTCTCCGTTGAAAGCTTACGGGCCTAATTGTTACTGCTATGCCTGATGGGCCTACTGGGCCTTCTACGGGCCTGAATCCTGGCCCATGGATGGGTTTCTAGTCGTATTCAGGCCGTGGTGGCCACTAGGTGGCAAATTTTTTATTGTTTCCCAGTTTTTTTGTTTTCTTTTTTTGTTTTGTTTATACTTACAAAAAAATACTTATTTATTTTATTTTATTTTGTTTCTAATTACTTATTTATTTTATTCTATGATAATTCTTTTTGCTATTAAAGTTTCTAACAAAAAAAGTTCTTTATGAAAATTCTTTTTGCTTTTAATGATTTTGAACAGAAAATACTTTGATAATTTTAGTTGCATCAATTTTTTATATAATTTTAGTTTCATAAATTTTAGAGGTTGCTTATAATGTTTTGAACAGAAAATACTTTGATTATTTTTTTGACCAAAGAACAGTAGGGTAAATCCCCTAATGTGAGTCATTTTTTTCATTAATAAATAAGGGTATCAAAATACATAAATACATGGTTGTTGGGGGGACAACCAAGGAGGTACTATCTATAGGGAAAGTAGCAAGGAAATTATTGGAAAATTAAATATTGTCTATCCAAGAGGACATGCCCTCTTTTAGAGTGGGTTTAGCCCTTAGCATGGTCATTTTGAAATATCTGCCAAATTCGTTCTTGCATTCATTTATTGAGCAGGGGATCCCTTGAAAAATCATCCCATTCCTTTGGTTCCATATGCTCCAGCAGCCAAGAATCATGGCTTCCATGAAGTGGTCAATTTTATATCTGTGTTTAGCATCAATAATCATGTTGTTGATTTCCACATCCGAATTCCATTCAAAACCAATGTTCCACCAAAATCCTTGACTAAATGGACATGTGAAAAGAAAATGAGTCCTATCCTCAATGTCTTCATTGTTGCATAGAACACATACAGTGGAATCCAGATGCAAGTTTTTTCTAATCAAAAGATCACATGTATTTATCCTGTCATTTAGCATTAACCAGCAGAAAAATTTGTGTCTTGGTAGACAATATGATTTCCATATCCATTTAAAAGTGGCAGCAGCATCCTCACCATTCATAAGGTATCCATAGATCTTCTTGGTAATGTTCTTATTATTTCCCCATTTGAAAAGCCATCTGTCCTTATCATAGGTGTTTCTGATATTATTTAATTCTTCTGATAACAAATGGAATTGCTGGTGCGCTTGTATGGATAATGGAAGTTGAAACAGGCTGTAAAGATTATCCAGTTCCTTGGCTTCTTTGACTGATATGTTTTCCTTTTGGGTAAAAGAACGAAGCTCAGGGTACTTAATTTTCATAATATCACCATTCCAGTTGTCATCCCAAAGCAAATTAGTGCAGCCAGATTTGATGTCACAGGTAGTCATATCCCTGAAATGGTCAAACATTTTCATGCAATCTTTCCACCAAAAAGATCCTTTGTTCCTGTTATAATGAGGGACATCATTATTGTGATAGTGAGCTTCCCGAATTAACTTTACCCATGGGACATCAACTTTGTTATAGAACTTGAACAGGTGCTTTATAAGAAGAGCTTTATTTTGTTCTCTTAAATTCAGAACCCCAAGTCCTCCTTGTTGTTTGGGTTTGCAAATCATCTCCCAGCTGGCCAGACATTTGCCTCCTTTATAGATTTCATTTCCATACCAAAGGAAATTCCTACTTGATTTATCCACATGATCCAGAATGGTAACATGGACTTTAAGTGAGCACATGGCAAATATTGGCATGGATGCAACAATAGAGTTAACATAAGTGAGCCTACCAGAGTGGTTCATGAATCTGGCAACACCTGAAAGTCTCTTGTCAATCCTAGATATAACTGGGATGAGGTCATGAACAGAGGGCTTGGTGGTGCCCATAGGAAGCCCCAGATAAGTGAAGGGGAGGCTTTCAATTCTACATCCAAAAGACAAGGCTGCTGACTGACTGTTGGTCCATATTAATTGGGATCATGGATGATTTGCTGAAATTAACAAATAGCCCAGTGGACATACTAAAGAGATTAAGGAGATATTTGAGATGGTTGAGTTGATATTATTTTGTTTCAAATTACTTATTTATTTTATTTTATGATAATTCTTTATGCTATTAAATTTTCATGCATTTACTGATTATTTTGAGCTATAAGACCCTGAAATTGAAAAGCATTTGAAATGAACTCTGAATAGGTGAAAAGTTGGCATGGTATCATCATTTCACCCACATAGCATGTGCAAGAAAGTAGAGAGTGTTACGGCAAAAACTGGATGCACTTCGTGTACAAAACGGACAATCTCTTTCGAAGTATCAGGGTTTCATACGGAAACTCGTCTGTTACAAAGGGATTTCAGTTTTTTGAACTTATTTGAACTCCATAGTTTTTCTGTGTTCAAAATGCACCATTCAAAGCCACATCATCAATTTTCAACCCTTTCTGACTTCATTTGTTATTTTTCATGCATTTACTGATTTTTTTCAGCTATAAGACCCTGAAATTGAAAAGCACTACAAATGAACTCTGAAAAGGTTGAAAGTTGGCATGGTATCATCATTTCACCCACATAGCATATGCAAGAAAGTAGACAGGCCTACGGGAAAAACTGGATGCACTTCGTGTACAAAAGGACAATCTCTTTCGAAGTATCACGGTTTCATACGGAAACTCGTCTGTTACAAAGGGATTTCATTTTTTTGAACTTATTTGAACTCCATAGTTTTTCTGTGTCCAAAATGCACCATTCAAAGCCACACCATCAATTTTCAACCCTTTCTGACTTTATTTGTTATTTTTCATGCATTTACTGATTTTTTCAGCTATAAGACCTTGAAATTGAAAAGCACTACAAATGAACTCTGAAAAGGTTGAAAGTTGGCATGGTATCATCATTTCACCCACATAGAATGTGCAAGAAAGTAGAGAGGCTTACGGCAAAACTTGGATGCACTTCGTGTACAAAACGGACAATCTCTTTTGAAGTATCAGGGATTCATACGGAAACTCGTCTGTTACAAAGGGATTTCATTTTTTTGAACTTATTTGAACTCCATAGTTTTCTGTGTTCAAAATGCACCATTCAAAGTGATACGTCTCCGTCGTATCTACTTTTCCAAACGCTTTTGCCCTTGTTTTGGACTCTAACTTGCAAGATTTGAATAGAACTAACTCGGACTGACGTTGTTTTCAGCAGAATTGCCATAGTGTTATTTATGTGCAGAAACAAAAGTTCTCGGAATGACCTGAAACTCCACGGAACTTATTTTTGGAAAATATTAAAAATACTGGAAGAAGAATCCACGTCAGGGGGGCCTCCACCTATCCACGAGGGTGGGGGGCGCGCCTGCCCCCCTGGGCGCGCCCCCTGTCTCGTGGGCCCCCTGACGCTCCACCGGCCTCAACTCCAACTCCATATATTCGTGTTCGGGGAGAAAAAATCAGAGAGAAGGATTCATCGCGTTTTACGATACGGAGCCACCGCCAAGCCCTAAAACCTCTCGGGAGGGCTGATCTGGAGTCCGTTCGGGGCTCCGGAGAGGGGAATCCGTCGCCGTCGTCATCATCAACCATCCTCCATCACCAATTTCATGATTCTCACTGCCGTGCGTGAGTAATTCCATCGTAGGCTTGCTGGACGGTGATGGGTTGGATAAGATTTATCATGTAATCGAGTTAGTTTTGTTAGGGTTTGATCCCTAGTATCCACTATGTTCGGAGATTGATGTTGCTATGACTTTGCTATGCTTAATGCTTGCCACTAGGGCCCGAGTGCCATGATTTCAGATCTGAACCTATTATGTTTTCATGAATATATGTGAGTTCTAGATCCTATCTTGCAAGTCTATAGTCACCTACTATGTGTTATGATCCGGCAACCCCGAAGTGACAATAATCGGGAACACTCCCGGTGATGACCATAGTTTGAGGAGTTCATGTATTCACTATGTGTTAATGCTTTGGTCCAGTACTCTATTAAAAGGAGGCCTTAATATCCCTTAGTTTCCATTAGGACCCCGCTGCCACGGGAGGGTAATACAAAAGATGTCATGCAAGTTCTTTTCCATAAGCACGTATGACTATATTCGGAATACATGCCTACATTACATTGATGAATTGGAGCTAGTTCTGTGTCACCCTATGTTATGACTGTTACATGATGAACCGCATTCGGCATAATTCTCCATCACCGATCCAATGCCTACGAGCTTTTCACATATTGTTCTCCGCTTATTAACTTTTCCATTGCTACTGTTACAATCACTACAAAACCCAAGATTACTTTTGCTACCGTTACCGTTACTTCCATATTACTTTGCAGCAGATATTAAGTTATCCAGGTGTGGTTGAATTGACAACTCAACTGCTAATACTTGAGAATATTCTTTGGCTCCCCTTGTGTCGAATCAATAAATTTTGGTTGAATACTCTACCCTCGAAAACTGTTGCGATCCCCTATACTTGTGGGTTATCAAGACTATCTTCTGGCACCGTTGCCGGGGAGCATAGCTCTATTCTTTGAGTCACTTGGGACTTATATCTGCTGGTCACTATGAAGAACTTGAAAGACGAGAAAACAAAAATTTATCCCTCAACTACGAGGGGAGGTAAGGAACTGCCATCTAGCTCTGCACTGATTCACCTTCTGTTTTGACTAAGCTTGCGACACCTAAACGTGCTTCTGCTATTCATTCTGATATGTCACATGTTATTGATGATGCCACTTCTGCTATGCATGATACTTATGATGAAACTACTTCTATGCTTGATACTACTGTGCCACTTGGTGAATTTCTTGATGAACAACTTGCTAGGGCTAGACAGAATGAAATTATTGAAAATGATAATATTGATGAAAGTGATGATGAAGACTCTTCCCCTAATAAATATGAATTACCTGTTGTTCCTGAGGGTTATGTTATGGATGAAGAAGCTGCTAGAGCTATTTTAGCTTGCAATGATAGATATGATCTTAAGAAGTTATTAGCTAAATGGAAGCAGCAATCTCTTAATGCTAGAATGAAACCTGACCCTGCTTTTGCTACTTCACCTATCTATGTTACTGATAAGGATTATGAATTCTCTATTGATCCTGATATAATTACTTTGGTTGAATCTGATCCTTTCTATGGCTATGAATCTGAAACTCTTGTGGCACATCTTACTAAATTAAATGATATAGCCACCCTGTTCACTAATGATGAGAAATCTCGCTACCTTTATATCCTTAAAATATTTCTGTTCTCATTAAAGGGTGATGCCAAGATATGGTTTAATTCTCTTGATCCTGGTTGTGTGCGTAGTCCCCAGGATATGATTTATTACTTCTCTGCTAAATATTTCCCTGCTCATAAGAAACAAGCTGCTTTAAGGGATATATACAACTTTGTGCAAATTGAAGAAGAGAGTCTCCCACAAGCTTGGGGGAGGCTTCTCCAATTACTTAATGCTTTGCCTGATCATCCTCTTAAGAAAAATGAAATACTTGATATCTTTTATAATGGACTAACCGATACTTCCAGAGATTACCTGGATAGTTGTGTTGGTTCTGTTTTCAGGGAAAGAACACCAGATGAAGCTGAAATTCTATTGAATAATATGTTGACTAATGAAAATAATTGGCCACTTCCTGAGCCAGCTCCTGAGCCTATTCCTAAACCAACTCCGAAGAAGAGGGGTGTTCTATTTCTCAGTCCTGAAGATATGCAAGAGGCAAAGAAATCTATGAAAGAAAAGGGTATTAAAGCTGAAGATGTTAAGAATTTACCTCGTATTGAAGAAATACATGGTCTTAATTTACCGCCTGTTGAAGAAACATATGATCTTAATCCTTCACCTATTGAAGAAACTCATGGTCTTGATAACCCGACACAGGTAGTAAAGGTAAATTCTCTCTATAGATTTGATGAAGGTGATATTCCTCATTATAAGTCTGCTAGACAATGCTTAGGTGAGTTTGACAATTTTATTGTTAAACAAGAAAACTTCAATGCTTATGTTGGTAGACAATTGAAATATAATTCCGATACGCTTGAATACTTGGGTGACTATATGTCTAGAGTTAAAGGTGAACTTAAACTCATTAGTAAACATGCTTCTATGGTTACCACTCAAGTAGAACAAGTACTTAAAGCTCAAAATGATCTCAATGAACTGAATAGTGAGAACAATGACTATGCTGTTAGAGTGGCTACTAGAACTTGTAAAATGACTCAGGAACCTTTGTATCCTAAGGCCATCGTAAGAGAATTGAACAAGATTCTCAGAGAAATAATATTGATGCACCTAGTCCTTCTAAAAATAAGAAAAAGAAAAATTATAGGACTTTGCATGCTTCTAGTGAACCTATTGCTGAACCACCTGAGAATCCAAATGATATTTCTATTTCTGATGCTGAAACACAATCTGGTAATGAACATGAACCTAGTAATAATGTTAATGATGATGTTCATGATGAAGCTCAACCTAGTAATGATGATGATCTAGAAATTGAACCTGCTATTGATCTTGATAACCCACAATCAAAGAATCAACGTTATGATAAGAGAGACTTTGTTGCTAGGAAACACGGTAAAGAAAGAGAACCATGGGTTCAGAAACCCATGCCTCTTCCTCCCAAACCATCCAAGAAAAAGGATGATGAGGATTTTGAGCGCTTTGCTGAAATGATTAGACCTATCTTTTTGCGTATGCGTTTGACTGATATGCTCAAAATGAATCCTTATGATAAGTACATGAAAGAAATTATTACTAATAAAAGAAAGAGACCAGAAGCTGAAATTTCCACCACGCTTGCTAATTACACTTTTAAGGGTGGAATACCAAAGAAAGTAGGAGATCCAGGAGTACCCACTATACCATGCTCCATTAAAAGAAATTATGTTAAAACTGCTTTATGTGATCTTGGAGCCGGTGTTAGTGTTATGCCTCTCTCTTTATATCATAGACTTGATTTGAATAAGTTGACACCTACTGAAATATCTTTGCAAATGGCTGATAAATCAACTGCTATACCTGTCGGCATTTGTGAGGATGTGCCTGTTGTGGTTGCAAACGTTACTATTTTAACAGACTTTGTTATTCTTGATATTCCCGAGGATGATAATATGTCTATTATTCTTGGAAGACCCTTTTTGAATACTACAGGGGCTGTTATAGACTGCGACAAAGGCAATGTCACTTTTCATGTTAATGGTAATGAGCATATGGTACACTTTTCGAGGAAACAACCTCAAGTCCACAGTATCAATTCTATTGGAAAAATTCCATCGATTATTTTTGGAGGTTTTGAATTTCCTCTTCCTACTGTCAAAAAGAGATATGATATTCTTATTATTGGGGACATGCATATCCCCATTGAGGTAACATAGTGTTATTCAAAATTTCTCCGGTTCCATGTTATTCGGAATGAGTTTGCTAACAAGACTTGATCAACCTTGTTAGTGGATTCCTTTTGATGAGCATGAGATGGATGAAACTAGAAAGCACAACCTTCTGTACCCTCTCTCTACTTTCTGTTATTTAGTTGAGATAAAGTAAAAATAGTATTTTTCTGTCTGTTTTATGAATTATCCATGCAATATAAAAATACCCCGAAAATAAAAGTTCTCCAAATGCCCCGAATTAAAATATGATTTTTTTTCTGGAATATTTGAGAATATCTGGCACTGAGAACACAGCCGGGGGAGCAAGCACTTGGCCACGAGGGTCCAGGGCGCGCCCACCCCTAAAGGGCGCGCCCCCTGCCTCGTGAGCCCACGGTGGCCCCCCTCCACTTATTCCTGCACCCACACACTTCTTCTTCCTCCCAAAAAATCACCATCCAGCTCAAGCACGAGTTCTAGCTCATTTTGCTGCGATTTTCGATCTCCTTGCTCAAAGGACCTCTCACAAAACTGCTGTGACGCCCCCGATTCAATCGTACACTAATCATACACGCAAACGTGTACGATCAAGATCAGGGACTCACGGGAAGATATCACAACACAACTCCAAAAATAAAATAAGTCATACAAGCATCATAATACAAGCCAGGGGCCTCGAGGGCTCGAATACAATTGCTCGATCATAGACGAGTCAGCGGAAGCAACAATATCTGAGTACAGACATAAGTTAAACAAGTTTGCCTTAAGAAGGCTAGCACAAACTGGGATACAGATCGAAAGAGGCGCATGCCTCCTGCCTGGCATCCTCCTAAACTACTCCTGGTCGTCGTCAGCGGCCTGCACGTAGTAGTAGGCACCTCCAGTGTAGTAGGAGTCAACGTCGATGGTGGCGTCAAGCTCCTGGGCTCCAGCATCTGGTTGCGACAACCAGGTAGAATGGAAAGGGGGAAAAGAGGGAGAAAAGCAACCGTGAGTACTCATCCAAAATACTCGCAAGCAAGGAGCTACACTACATATGCATGGGTATATGTGTAAAGGGCCATATCGGTGGACTGAACTGCAGAATGCCAGAATAAGAGGGGGATAGCTAATCCTGTCGAAGACTACACTTCTGGCCACCTCCATCTTGCAGCATGTAGAAGAGAGTAGATTGTAAGTTCACCAAGTAGCATCACATAGCATAATCCTACCCGACGATCCCCTCCTCGTCGCCCTGTTAGAGAGCGATCAGCGGGTTATATCTGGCACTTGGAAGGGTGTGTTTTATTAAGTATCCGGTTCTAGTTGTCATAAGGTCAAGGTACAACTCCGGGTCGTCCTTTTACCGAGGGACACGGCTATTCGAATAGATAAACTTCCCTGCAGGGGTGCACCACATAACCCAACACGCTCGATCCCATTTGGCCGGACACACTTTCCTGGGTCATGCCCGGCCTCGGAAGATCAACACGTCGCAGCCCCACCTAGGCACAACAGAGAGGTCAGCACGCCGGTCTAAATCCTATGGCGCAGGGGTCTGGGCCCATCGCCCATTGCACACCTGCACGTTGCGTACGCGGCCGGAAGCAGACCTAGCCTATCAGGCGTTCCAGTCCAATCCGGCGCGTGCCGCTCCGTCGCTGACGTCACGAAGGCTTCGGCTGATACCACGATGTCGAGTGCCCATAACTGTTCCCGCGTAGTTGGTTAGTGCGTATAGACCAAATGGCCAGACTCAGATCAAATACCAAGAACTCGTTAAGCGTGTTATTTTGAAGTAACCGCGGACGCCGACCAGGGCCAGGCCCACCTCTCTCCTAGGTGGTCTCAACCTGCCCTGTCGCTCTGCCACAAAGTATCAGTCGGGGGCCGTCGGGAACCCAGGCCCACCTCTACCGGGATGGAGCCACCTGTCCTTTCAGCCCCCTCATCAGAATCACTTGCGGGTACTCAACGAGCTGACCCGACTTTAGTCACCACATGTGTCATGTATATAAAGTATATAGTATATACCCGTGATCACCTCCCGAAGTGATCATGGCCCAGTAGTATAGCATGGCAGACGGACAAGAGTGTAGGGCCACTGATGGAACACAAGCATCCTATACTAAGCAGTAGGATAGTAGGTAAGGGTAACAATTGTAGCAACAAATGACAGGCTATGCATCAGAATAGGATTAACCGAAAGCAGTAACATGCTACACTACTCTAATGCAAGCAGTATAGAGAAGGAATAGGCGATATCTGGTGATCAAGGGGGGGCTTGCCTGGTTGCTTTGGCAAGAAGGAGGGGTCGTCAACTCCGTAGTCGAACTGGGCAGCAGCAGCATCGGTCTCGTAGTCTACCGGAGAGAAAAGGGGGAAGAAATGATAAATAATATGCAAACATAAGCATGACGATGCATGACATGACAATGAGCGGTGCTAGGGGTGCCCAATCGCAGTAGTAGGCGATACCGACGAACGGAGGAAACATCCGGGAAAGTATTCCCGGTGTTTCGCGTTTTCGGACAGATGAACCGGAGGGGGAAAGTTGCAGGTTCGCTATGCTAGGGACGTGCGGCTGACGAACGGGCTGCATATTCGGATTCGTCTCATCGTTCTGAGCAACTTTCATGTACAAAGTATTTTCATCCAAGCTACGGTTTATTTTATATTAATTTTCAAAGTTTAAAATCATTTTTAGAATTAACAGAATTAATTTAATTCGAAAATCATTTTATGACGTCAGCATGATGTCAGCATGACGTCATCGGTCAACCGTGGACTTTGACTAGTCAACAGACCACTAGTCCCACATGTCATTCACAGCTAACTAACTAACCAAGTTAATTAGTTTAATTAACAGATTAATTAGGTTAAGTTAATTTAGTTAATTAAGTTAATTATTTAATTATTTATTTATTTTAATATGTTCTTTTTCTGTTTCCTCTTTTTTTATCTCGGTAGTGGGCCCCGTTTGGCAGTGGCCTAGAGGGCCAAACGGGGGCAGGGCAGCGGGCGCGCGGGAGCTGGGCGGAGCCGGGCGTCGGGCGCCAGCCCGCCTGACAGGGCACCGTGGCCAGGAGGCGAAGAGCGCCGGCGCGTGGCTCGGCGCCGCCGGCCAGGGCCGGAGCGGGGCGACGCGGCGTGGCCAGACGAGGCCGGCCGGAGCGCAGGGGGGCGGTGGAGTGGGCCCGGGGCACAGCGGTCGCGCGGAATCGCGGGCGCGGCTAGGGGCGTGGTGGTAGGAGGTGAGAAGCTGGGGCACGCGGGAGGGGCGGCCCTGGGTCGCGGTGAGCGCAGCCGGCGCAGGGGAGGCGGGCGCGTGCTCGTGCACGATGGTGCGCCGTGCGGGGCGAGTGCGGCCCTGAGCGCGGACGCGTTTGATGACGAGCGAGTAGAGGGAAGGGGAGGAGCGAGGCGGAGGCTCACTGGGGCGGTAGGGGTTCGGGCAGCGGGGGTCGAGGAGGACTTCGGAGACGTCGTACGTAGGGGAGGCAGACCGGCGGGGAGGTCCGGCGAGGTCTTCGGGCGGCGGCGATGCGGTCGATCCGTGCGGCGGGGTCGAGGGGGCGGGGGCGTGGTCGCCGTCGACGCGGCGAGGGGCGCCGTCAAGGGAGAGGGGACGGCTTCAGGCAACGGCGTGGCAGCTCCGGGGCGACGGCGGTGAGGTGACTGCGTCGGGGATGGGCGCCAGCGACGGGGTCGGCGACGAGGGACGAGGTGTGGCCGCGTCTTCAGGAGGGCATCGCGCAAGGGAGAGGAGGGCGAGGAGGCAACGACGACGCGGTCTAGCGGCGGTGGCGGGACGGCGCCGGAGGTAGCAAACGGCGACGGGGTCGCACCCCCCGATCCAGATCGGGGGGAAGTGGAGCGAGTGGGGAGTGGGGGTTGGGGAGCAGTTAGGGTTTCGGTCAGTGGACCGGGGGGGGGGTTAAGTGGTGGTGGGGTGGGCCGGCCTATTCGGGCGGCTAAGGCCAGTTGGGCCACGAGGCCCAGCGAGGGGGGCGGGGGTTCTGTTGTTTTCTTTTTTTCTTTTTTTAGTCTTTTCCTTTTTTTGCTTTAACTTATTTTAAAGTATTTAGGCATTTTGAAAAAGAGTGATTTCTTCACCCTGATTACCTATGCAATAATTTGCACACTCCGAACGTTTTAGTTCTAATATTTAAAAACTTTTATTATTTGCCTTTAACTCAGATTTGAATTTGAATCGGATTTGAACTAATGCAAGATTAGTAACGGTAATCGCGGTGACGTGGCATCATTAGCAGGAAATTACTGTAGCTTAATTATCCGGGCGTCACAACTGCTTTGGGGGATTGTTCCTTGGTAGGTGACTCCTCCATTGGTCCAATTAGTTTTTGTTCTAGTGCTTTATTCATTGCAAATTTGTGCTGCCTAGGTGACCATGTTCTTGAGCTTGCATGTCAAATTTATATGGTTTCAAGTAGTTCTAATGCATGATATAGGCTCTAGGCACTTGTAGGAGTAGTTTCTATCAATTTTGTTGAGCTTGGTTCACTTTTATTTGAAGTTACTAAAAATTTCAGAATTTTTAAGAAAATAATGAAGAGATTTTTGAGGGGCTCATCGAGCCGAAGCTCGAAGGAAAAGCAAGGAGAAGAAGCGGAGAGGCCTAAATATAATTTGCCTCGCACCGCGGAGGTTCGGCCGTGCGAATGGCCTTCCAATGATTTCTTGAGAGCAGCCGGGATTTATGATGATTTTTATGAATTGGTTGAGAATGCAGGCCTCACCAACTTCCTCCGCGACCAACGCGAACAGTATCTCTTACTCACCAATACTTTTGTGCAAAACTTCTACTATTATCCTAAGGAATCACCTCCTTCAGTAGAGTTTCATTTATATGATGTGGTTAAGAAGATGTCACTAGATGAATTTTGCAAGGTTTGCAAAATACCTTTCGAGGGTAGTTTAGAGGAACCACATCGTAAAGATGTGGACGGGTTTATTGACACTATTACTGTAGGGGAAACTAGAAAGGTTTCCGATCCAAGAATCACTAGCATACATTTTCCTGTTTTACGCTACTTTGCAATATTTGCTAGTCGTTGCTTAATTGGTCACGGAAAATGTGGAAACCTTAGTGTTCCTGGTATTATTATTTTGTTCCATGGTTTATTCTGTGATAACTCTGTTAGTATGGACGATATTATTGCCAAACGGTTAAGTCTGAACTGTACAAAGGGCCCCATCTTTGGAGGTATTTACGCTTCACGCCTCGCTGCATATTATAACACACCTATTAGGCACTATGAGAAAGAAGAAAAATTGCTGTCTACAGTTTATTTAGATTATAAGAGTATGGTAGCGCATGATTTTATTGTTAAGAATAGGGAAGGGGCGCTTAAATACAAATTGTTCTTTGATAAACATCACCCTGAGACTATTACCTTGCCTGCTCCTTCCTTGTTTGATTTATCTGCAGGCCCGTATCTCGTTCCGTTGGCGGCCATCCACGCCTACCGGAACCCTACATCAGCTGTAGAGCCAGAGCCGGAACCACAATTTGATCCTCCACGACAATCTAATTACCAGTGGGATCCGGAGATGATTGCCAACCAGTGGCAATCAGAGTCTTCCTCATCTCAGTACGACCCCAACTACAACTTTGGATATCCGCCAGGCCATCCGTGGTACTAGACCAACTTAGGCCAAAAGCCTAAGCTTGGGGGAGTACGTATTTCTCACCGACATTACATTTATGTTTACACACTCATTGCTAAGATGTCCGTGCTCATACTTTTTCACTGTAATATCCATGCTAGTTTATTTTTCCTTTTTTATGTTTTCTTTTCCTGCTTTCTTCTTGTGTGTTTGATAAACCTTAAGAAAAAACGAAAAAAAATTAGCGTAGCTTTTAGTTAGTTTACTTTTCTTGCTGTAGTAGTAATAATTAAAAAGAAAATTCAAAAAGATTTCCTGTTCTTCTTTTGCTTGTTGGGAGCTTTCCCGTGTAAATAGTTTTATTTCTTTTCTTTTCTTTGGGGTCGATAGGAGAAGACCATAATTAAAATGTTGAAGTGGCTCTTATATGCATTATTGTTGATTTAACCAAGAGCCCATATTGCCTTGTCTTCTCATGTTTATTGAATGCTCACAGATTCCAGCTTAGTCCAATGCACGTGCACTCTTATTATTATTCACACCGTTCGGTCGTGCAAGTGAAAGGCAATTATGACGATATATGATGGACTGATTGAGATGAGAGAAGCTGATATGAACTCGACCTCTCTTGTTTTTATAAATATGATTAGTTCATCGTTCCTGATTCAGCCTATTATGAATAAACATGCTTGCAATGACAATTAGATATTATAGTTGCTCGTGCCATGCTTAATTAGCTATGAGTTATAATGGTTTACCTTGCGTGCCAACATGCTATTAAAATGGTTGTGATGTGGTATAGTGGGTGGTATCCTCCTTTGAATGATTTGAGCGACTTGACTTGGCACATGTTCACACTTGTAGTTGAAACAAATCAACATAGCCTTCACGATATCTATGTTCATGGTGGATTATATCCTACTCATGCTTGCACTCAATGTTTATTAATTTTAATGCATGTTCATGACTGTTGTCGCTCTCTAGTTGGTCGCTTCCCAGTCTTTTTCTAGCCTTCACTTGTACTAAGCGGGAATACTGCTTGTGCATCCAATCCCTTAAACCACAAAGTTATGCCATATGAGTCCACTATACCTTCCTATATGCGGTATCTACCTGCCGTTCCAAGTAAATTTGTATGTGCCAAACTCTAAACCTTCAAATGAAATTCTGTTTTGTATGCTCGAATAGCTCATGTATCAACTAGGGCTATCCGTATCTTCCATGCTAGGCGGGTTATTCTCAAGAGTAGTGGACTCCGCTCCTCACTCACGAGAAAATGGCTGGTCACCAGGATGCCCAGTCCCATGCTTTATGCAAATCAAATCAAAATAATTGCAAACAAAACTCCCCCGGAACTGTTGTTAGTTGGAGGCACTCGTTGTTTCCAGCAAGCCATGGATTGATGCTTGTTGGTGGAGGGGGAGTATAAACTTTACCATTCTGTTTGGGAACCGCCTATAATGTGTGTAGCAAATATTATTTATCTCTGCTTTAAAATCGAGCTCTGGCACCTCTACAAATCCCTGCTTCCCTCTGCGAAGGGCCTATCTATTTACTTTTTATGTTGAGTCATCACCCTCTTATTAAAAAGTACCAGCTGGAGAGCACTGCTGTCATTTGCATCCATTACTATTAATTTATATTGGGTATGACTATGACTGGATCTCTTTTACCATGAATTACAATGTCTAGTCAGTCCTTGATCTTTAAAGGTGCTCTGCGTTTATGTTTTGCGGTCTTAGAAAGGGCTAGCGAGATACCATCTTGTTATATCATATTATGATTATTTTGAGAAAGTTTTGTCATCCGAGATTTATTATTATTGCTCACTAGTTGATTATGCCATTGACATGAGTAAACATGAGACCTAAATGTTATTGTGAATATGGTTAGTTATAATCTTTGCTGAAAACTTGAATGTTGGCTTTACATATTTACAACAACAAGAGCAAACAGAGTTTGTAAAAGTTTTTCTTTATCACTTTCAGTTTATCAACTGAATTGCTTGAGGACAAGCAAAGGTTTAAGCTTGGGGGAGTTGATACGTCTCCGTCGTATCTACTTTTCCAAACACTTTTGCCCTTGTTTTGGACTCTAACTTGCATGATTTGAATGGAACTAACCCGGACTGACGCTGTTTTCAGCAGAATTACCATGGTGTTATTTATGTGCAGAAACAAAAGTTCTCGGAATGACCTGAAACTCCATGGAACTTATTTTTAGAAAATATTAAAAATACTGGAAGAAGAATCCACGTCAGGGGGGCCTCCACCTGTCCACGAGGGTGGGGGGCGCGCCTGCCCCCCTTGGGTGCGCCCCCCTGCCTCGTGGGTCCCCTGACGCTCCACCGACCTCAACTCCAACTCCATATATTCGTGTTCGGGGAGAAAAAAATTAGAGAGAAGGATTCATCGCGTTTTACGATACGGAGCCGCCGCCAAGCCCTAAAACCTCTCGGGAGGGCTGATCTGGAGTCCGTTCGGGGCTCCGGAGAGGGGAATCCGTCGCCGTCGCCATCATCAACCATCCTCCATCACCAATTTCATGATGCTCACCGCCGTGCGTGAGTAATTCCATCGTAGGCTTGCTGGACGGTGATGGGTTGGATGAGATTTATCATGTAATCAAGTTAGTTTTGTTAGGGTTTGATCCCTAGTATCCACTATGTTCTGAGATTGATGTTGCTATGACTTTGCTATGCTTAATGCTTGTCACTAGGGCCCGAGTGCCATGATTTCAGATCTGAACCTATTATGTTTTCATGAATATATGTGATTTCTTGATCCTATCTTGCAAGTCTATAGTCACCTACTATGTGTTATGATCCGGCAACCCCGAAGTGACAATAATCGGGACCACTCCCGGTGATGACCATAGTTTGAGGAGTTCATGTATTCACTATGTGTTAATGCTTTGGTCCGGTACTCTATTAAAAGGAGGCCTTAATATCCCTTAGTTTCCATTAGGACCCCGCTGCCATGGGAGGGTAGGACAAAAGATGTCATGCAAGTTCTTTTCCATAAGCACGTATGACTATATTCGGAATACATGCCTACATTACATTGATGAATTGGAGCTAGTTCTGTGTCAGCCTATGTTATGACTGTTACATGATGAACCACATCCGGCATAATTCTCCATCACCGATCCAATGCCTACGAGCTTTTCACATATTGTTCTCCGCTTATTTACTTTTCCGTTGCTACTGTTACAATAACTATAAAGCCCAAAAATATTACTTTTGCTACCGTTACCGTTACTTCCATATCACTTTGCTACTAAATACTTTGCTGCAGATATTAAGTTATCCAGGTGTGGTTGAATTGACAACTCAACTGCTAATACTTGAGAATATTCTTTGGCTGCCCTTGTGTCGAATCAATAAATTTGGGTTGAATACTCTACCCTCGAAAATTATTGCGATCCCCTATACTTGTGGGTTATCACAAAGCCACATCATCAATTTTCAACCCTTTCTGACTTCATTTGTTATTTTTCATGCATTTACTGATTTTTTTTAGCTATAAGACCTTGAAATTGAAAAGCACTACAAATGAACTCTGAAAAGGTTGAAAGTTGGCATGGTATCATCATTTCACCCACATAGCATGTGCAAGAAAGTAGAAAGGCTTACGGCAAAAACTGGATGCACTTCATGTACAAAACGGACAATCTCTTTCGAAGTATCAGGGTTCCATACGGAAACTCGTCTGTTACAAAGGGATTTCATTTTTTTGAACTTATTTGAACTCCATAGTTTTTCTGTGTTCAAAATGCACCATTCAAAGCCACATCATCAATTTTCAACCCTTTCTGACTTCATTTGTTATTTTTCATGCATTTACTGATTTTTTCAGCTATAAGAACCTGAAATTGAAAAGCACTACAAATGAACATGGATAGATAAGTGACCAAATTAATAGTAGTTCATCATCACATTAAAACCAAAGTACATACATAGTTCAAATTGAACAACATATAGCTCTCCAGAGCATCTAGTTAAACCATACATTGAAACTATGTAAAACCTTTCAATGCAACAACAAATGCGATCATAATCACAACTAAGGTAACAATTGATCCAATGGCATAATGATACCAAGCCTCGGTATGAATGGCATATTTTCTAATCTTTCTAATCTTCAACCGCATTGCATCCATCTTGATCTTGTGATCATCGACGACATCCGCAACATGCAACTCCAATACCATCTTCTCCTCCTCAATTTTTTTTATTTTTTCCTTCAAGTAATTGTTTTCTTCTTCAACTAAATTTAACCTCTCGACAATAGGGTCGGTTGGAATTTCCGGTTCAACCACCTCCTACATAAATAAAATCTATGTCACGTTGGTCGGCATAATTGTCATAAACAATAAATGAACCAAATAGTTATAAAAAGATAATATATACCACATCCGAATCATAGACAGGACGAGGGCCGATGGGGGCGGATACCAGAACCATCGCACTATATAATAACAAGGAATAATAAAAGTAAGAAAATTAGACAAGTATCTATCTCAAGTAAGAATTTTGTTCTTTCAGAAAGAAGATATGAACAAGAGGCTCACCACAGTGGTGCCGGCGACGAGATCGGCGCGGGCGATCGACGGCGGTGAAGACGGGGATGGGACGTGACGGACCGCTAAACCTAGAAAAATCTCGGGGAAAATGGAGCTCGGAGGTCGAGTTTCGAGAGAAGAAATATTAACTAGTGTGGCTCGGACATTTCATCGAACACCTCATGTGCATAGGAGGTGAGCTAGAGCACCCAAATGCCCTCCCCTCGCCGGCCAGCAAAAAACAGAGCAGTGTGGAGTGCTCTGCTCGCCGGCGATGGGCTATATATAGGCAAATCATTTGTCCCGGTTCATGGCTGGAAGCGGGACCAATGGATGTGGGCCAGGAGCGAGGCCCATTGGTCCCGGTTCGTGCCTAGAACCGGGACAAATGGGTCCAGACGAACCGGGACCAAAGCCCACGAGGCCCCGGCCAGCCACCTGGGCTCACGAACCGGGACGAATGCACCCATTGGTCCCCGTTCGTATAAGAACCGGGACTAATGGGCTGGCCAGGCCCGAACGAAAGCCCCTTTTTCTGCTAGTGTTCACAACACAAAACTTAACAGAAAATCTCATGAGCTCCGTTAGCGAAATAAAACAAACCACCACTTTAAGGTACTGTAATAAAACTTATTTATTTATATAGCTGAAAAAATCTACCATAGAGAAGTTGGAATACAGTAGGTTTAACACCAATATAAATAAAGAATGAGTTCATTACAGTACCTTAAAGTGGTGTTTTTTTTCTTACACTAACGGAGCTCATGAGATTTTCTGTTGAAGTTTTGTGTTGTGAAGTTTTCAAGTTTTTGGGTAAAGATTTGATGGATTTTGGAACAAGGAGTGGCAAGAGCCTAAGCTTGGGGATGCCCAAGGCACCCCAAGGTAAAATTCAAGGACAACTAAAAGCCTAAGCTTGGGGATGCCCCGGAAGGCATCCCCTCTTTCGTCTTCGTCTATCGATAACTTTACTTGATGCTATATTTTTATTCACCACATGATATGTGTTTTGCTTGGAGCGTATTGTATGATTTGAGTCTTTGCTTTTTAGTTTACCACAATCATCCTTGCTGTACACACCTTTTGGAGAGACACACATGAATCGGAATTTATTGGAATACTCTATGTGCTTCACTTATATCTTTTGAGCTAATAATTTTGCTCTAGTGCTTCACTTATATCTTTTTAGAGCACAGTGGTGGTTTTATTTTATAGAAATTATTGATCTGTCATGCTTCACTTATATTATTTTGAGAGTCTTTTAGAACAGCATGGTAATTTGCTTTGGTTAAAATTTTAGTCCTAAAGTGATGAGCATCAAGATAGGTATAATAAAAACTATCATATAAAGTGCATTGAATACTATGAGAAGTTTGATTCTTTATGATTGTTTTGAGATATGAAGATGGTGATATTAGAGTCATGCTAGTTGAGTAGTTGTGAATTTGAGAAATACTTGTGTTAAAGTTTGTGATTCCCGTAGCATGCACGTATGGTGAACCGTTATGTGATGAAGTCGGAGCATGATTTATTTATTGATTGTCTTCGTTATGAGTGGCAGTCAGGGACGAGCGATGGTCTTTTCCTACCAATCTATCCCCCTAGGAGCATGCGCGTAGTACTTTGTTTCGATAACTAATAGATTTTTGCAATAAGTATGTGAGTTCTTTATGACTAATGTTGAGTCCATGGATTATACGCACTCTCACCCTTCCACCATTGCTAGCCTCTCTAATACCGCGCACCATTCGCCGGTATCATACACCCACCATATACCTTCCTCAAAACAGCCACCATACCTACCTATCATGGCATTTCCATAGCCATTCCGAGATATATTGCCATGCAACCTTCCACCGTTCCGTTTATTATGACACGCTCCATCATTGTCATATTGCTTTGCATGATCATGTAGTTGACATCGTATTTGTGGCAAAGCCACCTTTATAATTCTTTCATACATGTCACTCTTGATTCATTGCATATCCCGGTACTCCGCCGGAGGCATTCACATAGAGTCATATTTTGTTTTAAGTATTGAGTTGTAGTTCTTGAGTTGTAAGTAAATAAAAGTGTGATGATCATCATTATTAGAGCATTGTCCCAAGTGAGGAAAGGATGATGGAGACTATGATTCCCCCACCAGTCGGGATGAGACTCCGGACTAAAAATAAAAAAAGAAAAAGAAAAAAAGAGGCCATAAAAAAGGAGAGAAAAGCCCAAACAAAAAAAAAGAGAAGAGAGAGAAAAAGAGAGAAGGGACAATGTTACTATCCTTTTACCACACTTGTTCTTCAAAGTAGCACCATGATCTTCATGATAGAGAGTCTCCTATGTTGTCACTTTCATATACTAGTGGGAATTTTACATTATAGAACTTGGCTTGTATATTCCAATGATGGGCTTCCTCAAAATGCCCTAGGTCTTCGTGAGCAAGCGAGTTGGATGCACACCCACTTAGTTTCTTTTGTTGAGCTTTCATACACTTATAGCTCTAGTGCATCCGTTGCATGGCAACCCCTACTCACTCACATTGATATCTATTGATGGGCATCTCCATAGCCCGTTGATACGCCTAGTTGATGTGAGACTATCTTCTTCTTTTTGTCTTCTCCACAACCACCATTCTATTCCACATATAGTGCTATGTCCATGGCTCACGCTCATGTATTGCGTGAAGATTGAAAAAGTTTGAGAACATCAAAAGTATGAAACAATTGCTTGCTTGTCATCGGGGTTGTGCATGATTTAAATATTTTGTGTGATGAAGATAGAGCATAGCCAGACTATATGATTTTGTAGGGATAACTTTCTTTGGCCATGTTATTTTGAGAAGACATGATTGCTTTACTAGTATGCTTGAAGTATTATTATTTTTATGTCAATATTAAACTTCTGTCTTGAATCTTTCGGATCTGAACATTGATGCCACAATAAAGAAAATTACATTGAGAATTATGCTAGGTAGCATTCCACATCAAAAATTCTATTTTTATCATTTACCTACTCGAGGACGAGCAAGAATTAAGCTCGGGGATGCATGATATGTCTCCAACGTATCTATAATTTTTTATTGTTCCATGCTATTATATTATCTGTTTTGGATGTTTAATGGGCTTTATTATGCACTTTTATATTATTTTTGGGACTAACCTACAAACCGGAGGCCCAGTGCAAATTGCTGTTTTTTTGCCTATTTCATTGTTTCGCAGAAAAGGAATGTCAAACGGAGTCCAAACGGAATGAAACCTTCGCGAGGATCATTTTTGGAACAAATACAATCCAGGAGACTTGGAGTGGATGTCAAGGAAGCAACGAGGCGTCCAAGAGGTAGGAGGGCGCGCCCAGGGGGGTAGGCGCGCCCCCTTCCTCGTGGGCCCCTCGTGGCTCCACCGACCTACTTCCTTCGCCTATATATACTCTTATACCCTGAAAACATCCAAGGGCACCACGAAACACTTTTTCCACCGCCGCAACCTTCTGTACCCATGAGATCCCATCTTGGGGCCTTTTCCGGTGGTCCGCCGGAGGGGGAATCAATCACGGAGGACTTCTACATCAACATCACAGCCTCTCCAATGATGTGTGAGTAGTTTACCACAGACCTTCGGGTCCATAGTTATTAGCTAGATGGCTTCTTCTCTCTCTTTGGATCTCAATACAAAGTTCTCCTCGATTCTCTTGGAGATCTATTCGATGTAATACTTTTTGCGGTGTGTTTGTCGAGATCCGATGAATTGTGGGTTTATGATCAAGATTATCTATGAATAATATTTGATTCTTCTCTGAATTCTTATATGCATGATTTGATATCTTTGCAAGTCTCTTCGAATTATCAGTTTGGTTTTGCCTACTAGATAGATCTTTCTTGCAATGGGAGAAGTGCTTAGCTTTGGGTTCAATCTTGCGGTGTCCTTTCCCAGTGATAGCAGGGGCAGCAAGGCACGTATTGTATTGTTGCCATCGAGGATAGAAAGATGGGGTTTATATCATATTGCTTGAGTTTGTCCCTCTACATCATGTCATCTTGCCTAATGCGTTACTCTGTTCTTATGAACTTAATACTCTACATGCATGTTGGATAGCGGTCGATGTGTGGACTAATAGTAGTAGATGCAGAATCGTTTCGGTCTACTTGTCGTGGATGTGATGCCTATATACATGACCATGCCTAGATATTCTCATAACTATGCACTTTTCTATCAATTGCTCGACAGTAATTCGTTCACCCACCGTAGAATATGCTATCTTGAGAGAAGCCACTAGTGAAACCTATGGCCCCCGGGTCTATTTTCCATCATATAAGTTTCCGATCTATTTTATTTTGCGATCTTTATTTTCCAACCTATACCATAAAAATACCAAAAATATTTATCTTATTATCTCTATCAGATCTCACTTTTGCAAGTGGCAGTGAAGGGATTGACAACCCCTTTATCGCGTTGGTTGCAAGGTTCTTATTTGTTTGTGCAGGTACGAGGGATTTGCGTGTAGTCTCCTACTGGATTGATACCTTGGTTCTCAAAAACTGAGGGAAATACTTACGCTACTTTGCTGCATCACCCTTTCCTCTTCAAGGGAAAACCAACGATTGCTCAAGAGGTAGCAATCAACTGTTAAGGGCTAAGCAAAGGGGGAAGAGTGCGTCCGCCACACCTTGGACGGCCTGTATGTGGCCGCCCCCATGGGTTACCGGTGAGCTCCTGGGCGGATCCCGGCCAATCTTATTTCTCAGCGCCCATCTGGCCGCGTCCCCAGTCACAGGAGTGTGATGTGTTGTGATCCTAAAGCACTTATGGGTTGGATCGAGCTTTCCATTTTCCTCATTCATGAGTGATATGTTGGATTTGTATCAAAATTCTAGTTGACACACCTCACCCCTACATCTCAGACCTATTGGGCTATTTTCATGCATTTTGTAAGAGGCTTTTCTCGAGGAGCTACCGGATCGAGTAGACCATCTTTCGCCACTTCTTCTAGCTCTATTACACGGGCCAGAGCATGCATGAGCCTAGTAGAAGTTCCTTTCCATTCATTTGGAAATTGCGGACATATGTTTTATCATACCGCTGCTCCCCTCCCGCGATGGAACTGCCAAATGGTGGTTCAACATGGAATGGATGTCATCCTTCCACCTTTCAACAACACCATAGTTGTCCCCTTGATCGAGTGACAGACACCTCCATCCTTTTTGGATTCTATTATATCTATGATTCGGTCCTTTAACATTGTGAGCCGTCGGGGCCTCAACCTTCCCATGGCGTCCGCCTTTGAAGCTTTGATCGTCTCTAGCCGGGATGGGGGCCTTTGTTCCTGATTCGTGGGGTGACTGTAAATTTCCCCTTCCTCGCCCCTTGCCTTCTTTTCAGCGTGGCTTACGGTCCCAACCAAAATCGCTTCTTAGGTGTGTCATGTGTAGGATCGAAAGTATGTCTAGAGGGGGGTGATTAGACTACTTGACCAAATAAAAATCTAGCCTTTACCCAATATTAAGTCTTGGCAGATTTTAGCAGCTTTGCACAAGTCAAGCAATCAACCTACACATGCAATTCTAAGAGTATAGCAGCGGAATGTAAAACATTGCACATGAAGGTAAAGGAAGGAGTTAGAGGGAGCAAACACAATGTAGACACGGAGATTTTTGGCGTGGTTCCGATAGGTGGTGCTATCGTACATCCACGTTGATGGAGACTCCAACCCACGAAGGGTAACGGCTGCGCGAGTCCACGGAGGGCTCCACCCACGAAGGGTCCATGAAGAAGCAACCTTGTCTATCCCACCATGGCCATCAACCACGAAGGACTTTCCTGACTAGGGTAGATCTTCACGAAGTAGGCGATCTCCTTGCCCGTACAAACTCCTTGGTTCAACTCCACAATCTTGACGGAGGCTCCCAAGTAACACCTAACCAATCTAGGAGACACCACTCTCCAAAAGGTAATAGATGGTGTGTTGATGATGAACTTCTTGCTCTTGTGCTTCAAATGATAGTCTCCCTAACACTCAACTCTCTCTCACAGATTTGGATTTGGTGGAAAGATGATTTGAGTGGAAAGCAACTTGGGGAAGGCTAGAGATCAAGATTCTTGTGGTTGGAATGGACTATCTTGGTCTCAACACATGAGTAGGTGGTTCTCTCTCAGAAAATGTATGATGGAAGTGTAGGCACGTTCTGATGGCTTTCTCCACGAAGGAAGAATGAGAGGAGGGTATTTATAGCCTCCACACAAAATCTAACCGTTACACACAAATCACCAAACTCGATGGGACCGAATCATGAAACTCGGTCGGACTGATTTAGTTCAAAATGTGGACGTTAGGATTTTCGGTGGGACTGACATGTCAACTCGGTGGGACCGATTTCATTAGGGTTAGGGCATAACGTAATCTCGGTGAGACCGATTACACAAACTCGGTGGGACCGATTTTGGTAATAAGCTAACTAGAGAGTTGGTCAAGCAAACTCGGTGGGACCGATTCGCTCATTTCGGTGAGACCAAAACGTTACGAAAGGGAAACAGAGAGTTTGCATTGCGAACTCGGTGGGACCGGTCGCTCATCTCGGTTAGACCAAAACGTTACGAAGGGAAACAGAGAGTTTGCAATCCCATCTCGGTGAAACCGAGATCCCTATCGGTGGGACCGAAGTGACTAGGGTTTCTGGCAGTGGCTATGTCAAATGAACTCGGTGGCGTCGGATATATCAAATCTGTGGGGCCGAGTTTGACTTTTGGTTTGGGACATATGTGGATATGAGAAAGTGGTTGAGGGTTTTTGGAGCATATCACTAATCACTTTGAGCAAGCAAGTCATTAAGCAACACCTCATCCCCTTTTAATAGTATTGGCTTTTCCTATGGACTCAATGTGATCTTGGATCACTAAAATAGAAAATGTAGAGTCTCGAGCTTTGAGCTTGAGCCAATCCTTTGTCCTTAGCATTTTGAGGGGTTCACATTTCTAATCCATGCCATGCCAATCATTGAACTTCCTGAAATAATCATCTTGAAGTAGCATTAGTTCAATGAGCTATATGTTGTTAGGAATTACCAAAACCACCCAGGGATAGTTGCACTTTCAATCTCCCCCTTTTTGGTAATTGATGACAACATATAGATCAAAGCTTCGACAAATGATAATAAGGTTGGTATACATCGTCGCTTTGAGAAGTATGTGATAAGCAAGAGCTCCCCCTAAATTTTTGCATTATTTGATATTTGCTTTTGAATGCAAATGCACAATCGATTAGGATCGTGGGTTACTCTTCCATGTCACATACATCTTGGCGAAGCGCTCAAAATGATATAAATTAAAAGCATGCACTCATCACCAAGCAAAGTGAATGATCATATATAAATATAAAAGATAATATCATCCAAGCAAACATTAAATTAGCATATGATCAAACACATGATCATACAAGTATCTCACACACATAGATATAATGTATCAAGCAAGCACACAATAAAGTATCAACCAAAAAGCAAGAGAGACAAAAGAAGCAAAACACACTCTCTCTCTCGAAGCCTATGATCTATACATTTCTCCCCCTTTGGCAACAAGTTACCAAAAAGTTCGAAAATGCATAGTGCTATTCGTCTCTCAGGCTTGGTCTTCGGGAGGTGGTGTAGAGAGAACTCCAAGGACAAAGGCATCAGTGGATGTAGCTGGAGGTGGTGGAGTGGCTGCTGGAGGTGGCACTGAAGCTGTAGCTGCTGGTGCAGATGAAGTATCTATAGTATCTGGCATTGGCATTGCAGCTGACCTTTGACCTCTTGACACTCGCTGAAAAGCATCTGTAGTTGCCTTCCCTTTCCTCTCTTCTGCTTCCTCCTGGAGCTGCTCAACTGCTCTCTCTATATCTCAGTGACCTTGTGATCAAGATCATAAAACTTGGTCTCTATGATCCTCTCCAAGCTCTCTTGATTCTGAGTCAGGGTGGCCAAGCCCTTCTCAATCCTCAATGTAGCTTGAATCAGATCGGCTAGTTGATCTTGTTTGCTCTTCAAGAACACTTGAGATGCCTCTTCAGCACTTGGCATCTTTGCAGCCTTTCTGCCTTTGCCTTAGCTCTCTTCTCTTGTGCTTGCACTGAAGTGGGATCCTCTTCATTCATTTCAACTGTGTTGTCTTCAAATTCTAGGTGCAAAGGTAAGTGCTCCTTGTCCAACAAGTAAGTGCCTGTGCCCATCTTGGAGTTGATGAGCACTTGAATGTGTGGAGCATACCCACAAGATCTCTTCTGATCTGCAGCTGTCCTCTTGATTGTTTCAACAATCAGGCTCATAACTTTGAATTTCTGAGGCACATCAAATATTCGCAGCAAGTTGATTGAATGTCCTCTGATCATCTTGTGATCTCCATATTTGGGCAACAGAGTATGCCTCAAGATTGTGTTGATAGTAGCTAGACCAGACAGCAAATAGTGCACAGATCCAAACTTGTGTGTTTCCAAAGCTTTGTCTGGGATCTCCTTGTACATATTTGCCAGAGAGTTGTGGTCTTTCTTCTTCTTGGCATACACATCCAAATCATGTTTATGCTCTTCTGGGGCATTGATCAACTTGGCCCACTCATCAACAGTTGACTGGTACCTTGTACCTTCAGACATCCATACAATTCTACCATCTGGATAGAAATGAGCAGTGGAGTAGAATTGCATGATTAGATCATCATTCCATTTTGTCAACTTTTGACCCACAAACTTGTCAACACCACAAGCTTTGAAGCTGTCATGTACACCTGGGAAATAGTCTTCATTTTCATCAATGAACTTCCAATCAGCCCATTTCATATCACAGACTATAGGCTTCTTGTCAAGCAGAACTGTCTCATAGAAATCTTGTTGTTCTCTGGTGTGAAACCTGTAGTCCAAAACAGTCTTTCTTCTTACAGCATAGGAATCATTCTGCCTCCAAAGTCTCAGACCAGCATCCTTTCTGAGTTTCATATCTTCTGCCACTGGATGGCTGTCATTATGGTCTGGAATCTTTGGTTTGAGCTTTCTCAGCACTTGGGCTTCAGCATCTTCTTCTTCAACTTCAGGCACTGGGGCCTTGTTCTTCTCTTCAGCTGGGATGTTCCTGGTGCTTCTCTTGGGTGCAGACTTGGTGGCTTGAGCAGCATCTTTGGGAGCAGTTTTGGGCTTAGAAGCAGTAGCCCCTGACATAATAGCATCTCCCATAAGCTTTTGGGACTTGGGTGCTGGTGCAGCATCCTCTTCCTCTTCTTCTTCTTCATCTGAATCTCTCATCATTGAGGGTTTGCCAATGACTCTGGCAATGGTCTTCCTGGCCCTCTCTTTCCTTTTCTTGCCTTCACCAGTTTCCTTAGGTTCAAGAGTGAACTCCATAGTTTCTTCTACAGCAATTTTCCTTGGCTTGGATGTTGACACTCTCTTGGCAGGTGCCTTCTTATGCATACCAGGCTTTCTTGCAGAAGCAGTGCCATATTCCTTCTTCAGCACTTTCTTCCTTGAGGTGGCCTCATCCTCAACAGCCACATAGTCCTCATCCTCAGAGTCTGAGGTTCTCTTCTTCCTTGTTCTAGTGGCTGCCTTGGGCAAATTGCTTGGAGTGCTCCTGCTGCCATCATCATAGCTGCTAGAGGGACTAGTGCCCTCACTCATATGCACTTGCTCTTCAGATCTAATATGGCTATCACTCTGGTCAGACATCTTGGCAAGCAAACTGACAGCAGACCCTGTGAATAGATATAGATGAGATAGAGTGGATGAGCATCACAAAGTGCAGAGTTTTTGCAAAACAGATGAGTCAAAAACTTAGTTTAGTTCTCCAAAGAAATCATTTCGGAGCTACCGATTTGTTAAACTCGGTGACATCGAAGCAACTTTTGGAGTCTAAACTAGTGAACTCGGTCAGACCGAGTCACAGTTCGGTGACTCTAAGATTGCTAGGGTTTCACAGAGAGTTGAACCCGGTCACATCGATTTGCAGCTTTCGGTCAGACTGAAAAGTGCAAGTGCAATGGCCTAAGCCAAATCGGTGAGACCGATTTCTACAACTCGGTTGGTCCAAGATGAATTCGGCGGAAACCTAACCCTAAATTTTCGAATCAAATCTAATCTAGGGGATGATTTCTTCTGGATAGACTGATCTCATACGTGGCAAAGATCATGGCAAAGCAATGTGCTAAGAATCGGAGTGAGGAATTAGCACAAAGAATAGAACTCATACCCTAGTTCGGCGGTGAGTTCACTATGGCGACAACGGCGGGGCTGAATCCCGTTGACGGCGACGGAAACTAGCGGTGGGAGGTCGCTGGCGACGAGAAGACGATCCGGAGACCCGAGGCGGTAGAGCAGGATAGGCGCGGGCTGAGGGGTTTTGAAGAAATTTCCAAAATCTCACCCCTCGGTATATATATCCCGACCCTGTCGGTGTGACCGAGTGGAACAACTCGGTGGCACCGAGATGCAGAATCGCAAGCGGTTACTGCAACTCAGTGTGACCGAAATGTTCAAATCGGTTGCACCGAGATGGAAAACCTAGATCAACTCAGTGAACTCGGTGTGACCGAAGTGGGTGAATCGGTCAGACCGAAATGCACAGAGAGGTTTTGGAAGTTTAAGTCTATGACGAATCGGGGACTCCGAGTGCTCCTCACACAGGGTGGTTCGAATCTGACTTGATCAAACTGTGTGATGTAGCATGAATAGAGTTTGAGATGAGAAAAGCATAGATAGCTAGAGGGAGTACTTAGGCATTCTTGTCCATCCATTTGGCAAAAGAGAAAGAGCCAAACAATCAAAGCAACAAATGGGTGTCCCCGAATGAGTAAAGTATGCATCCAACATGCTCACACAATAAAATGGCAAATGAAATATGTGACGAAGCATGCACAAACATTCTAGCATCTATCAAGCAATTGGCGATGACTAGGTCATCTATATATGAGTATATTGACTTAGGAGTCAAATGAGAACATTTGATCATAGGTCATACTCATCATTTAGGCACAAGTGGGGTTATCACTTTTACATAAAGCATTGATGTGTTCACACCATTAGAGTTGCTTTAGCTCAATTTATTAGAGTAAAGGTCCCCCTAGATGTGATATCCTCCCTAAGAGGGATGAACTAACCTTGGGTTTTGTCGATGATGACTTCATGTAGGTGTTGAAGATGTGGACGCTCAATGTTGATATAGATCATTTGGAGCAGTCCATTGGAGTGAGTTGCACTTTCAATACCTACACGGGTTAGTCCCACAAGGAACAAACAAGGATATCCATAGACATAGAATGAAGTTCATATATGATGATGTCCATGAAAGCATTAGGTTACCTTGTCCCTTGTCTTACCAACAAGAGGGTTTGTGACTCCTTGAACTAGTGCAAGATGTGAAAGTTGTTTGCACACTTGTCCTTGCCAAAATGATATGAGTGAAGTATGTTGGCGGAGTCACCCTCAAGAACTCTCTAGTTCTTTTTCTTTGGGATCCACATCATATTGATGGGAATCCTTGGAGTTGTAGTCATACTTGATGAAGTAGAACTTGATGTAGTCTTGGGAACCCACTTGACCAAGGCCTTGGGAGCTTCTTCAAATGCATCAATCTCCTCTTGAAGCTTATCCTTGCCTTTTTGCTTGTGGTACTGTGGTGGAAGATCATCTTGAGCTTGTGTCCCTTGGAAGGAAGTAGGATCATACTTCTCTTGTTGAGGAACAAACTTCGTCTTGGGGTATTGATCTTCTTCCCACTCAACTCCATTGGCATTGAACTTTCGTTCAAAACCAACACATTGATTCTTCCGGTGCCTTCCTTGCTTGCGTACAATTTCCTCAAATTGCTTACTTCCAGCAAGGCTCTTGTAAACACCTTTCTCTATAATTCCCTTCAATAAGCTATTTTCCTGCTCAAGTGTAACTTGGCTAAAAGAATCGTTAGTGGAATCAAGAGAACTACTAGAAGCAACAACATTAGATTTAGCATGATTATTGTTACTTCTAGAAGAAGAATCATTCTTACTCGTGTTGCTAGTTTTAACTTGTGGCATGTAAGTGGACAAGAGTAAATGCTTGGCAGTGTAAGAAGAACTTTTCTTGCGAAGATCATTGCTACCTCTTGAGCATGCGTTGGTTTTCCCTTGAAGAGGAAAGGGTGATGCTGCAAAGTAGCGTAAGTATTTCCCTCAGTTTTTGAGAACCAAGGTATCAATGCAGTAGGAGGCCACACGCAAGTCCCTCGTACCTACACAAACAAATAAGAACCTTGCAACCAATGCGATAAAGGGGTTGTCAATCCCTTCACGGCCACTTGCAAAAGTGAGATTTGATAGGGATGATAAGATAATATTTTTGGTATTTTTATGGTAAAGATTAAAAGTAAAGATTGCAAAATAAACGGCGCCAGAAATCGCTAGTTGTCGGGAGATTAAGATGATGGAAGATAGACCCGGGGGCCATAGGTTTCACTAGTGGCTTCTCTCAAGATAGCATAAGTATTACGGTGGGTGAACAAATTACTGTCGAGCAATTGATAGAAAAGTGCATAATTATGAGAATATCTAGGCATGATAATGTATATAGGCATCACGTCCGCAACAAGTAGACCGACTCCTGCCTGCATCTACTACTATTACTCCACACATCGACCGCTATCCAGCATGCATCTAGAGTATTAAGTTCATAAGGACAGAGTAACGCATTAGGCAAGATGACATGATGTAGAGGGATAAACTCAAGCAATATGATATAAACCCCATCTTTTTATCCTCGATGGCAACAATACAATAAGTGTCGGTTCCCCTTCTGTCACTAGGATCGAGCAACGCAAGATTGAACCCAAAGCTAAGCACTTCTCCCATTGCAAGAAAGATCAATCTAGTAGGCCAAACCAAACTGATAATTCAAAGAGACTTGCAAAGATAACCAATCATACATAAAAGAATTCAGAGGAGATTCAAATATTGTTCATAGATAATCTTGATCATAAACACACAATTCATCGGATCTCGACAAACACACCGCAAAAAGAGTTACATCGAATAGATCTCCAAGAAGATCGAGGAGAACTTTGTATTGAGATCCAAAGAGAGAGAAGAAGCCATCTAGCTAATAACTATGGACCCAAAGGTCTGTGGTAAACTGCTCACACATCATCGGAGAGGCTACGGTGTTTATGTAGAAGCCCTCCGTGATTGATGCCCCCTCCGGCGGAGCGCTGGAAAAGGCCCCAAGATGGGATCTCACGGGTATAGAAGGTTGCGGTGGTGGAAATAGGGTTTTGTGGTGCTCCCCGATGTTTTCAGGGTATATGAGTATATATAGGCGAAGGAAGTCGGTCAGGAGAGCCACGAGGGGCCCACGAGGGTGGGGGCGCGCCCAGGGGGCAGGCGCGCCTCCCTGCCTCGTGGCCTCCTTGGTTGTTTCTTGACGTCCACTCCAAGTTCTCTGGATCACGTTTGTTCCAAAAATCACTTTCCCGAAGGTTTCATTCCGTTTGGACTCCGTTTGATATTCCTTTTCTGCGAAACACTGAAATAGGCAAAAAATAGCAATTTGCACTGGGCCTTGGGTTAATAGGTTAGTCCCAAAAATAATATAAAAGTGTATAATAAAGCCCATTAAACATCCAAAACAGAATATATAATAGCATGGAACAATCAAAAATTATAGATACGTTGGAGATGTATCAATCATCATTGATAGCTTTTAAGAACCCATGCTCTTGCTCAAGGTTGAGCTTTTCAAAGCATAGCTTTTCATGAGTCTTTAAAAGTTCTCGGTGATCTTCCAAGGTAGTTTCATGAGCTAACTTAAGAGTGTTTAGTTCTTTAGTTAGAAGCTCAATCTCTTTCTTATCATCGTCATTCGTTTTATCTTGATTATCATGATTAATAGCAAGTTCATCATAGTTTTCATCACTAGATTTGTCAACAAGTAAATCATCATCACCTAGCAAACGTAGGAGTTGGTTGACACAAGTGCTAGACAGGCAACACCTTCATCTTGAGTATATTCAGAGTCGGAGTGATAACTTCTTTCGGAGTGATGATCGGAATCGGAGCTGGATACCCATTCACCAACGTGAGCTTGATGTCTTCATTTTGTGTAGCTCTTTGATGATTTGTCCTTCCTTTCTGAATCCTTGCTTCTCCGAGAGGTTCTTCGTTCATAACGATCATCTCTACTCCTTCTCTCTCTTGGAGGTGATTCTTCTCTTCTACTTCTTCTTTTGGGTGAATCTTCTCTTCTTTTGTAGGGAGCCGTACACTCATTGGAGTAGTGTTCGGGTCTTCCACAATTGTAGCAATTACGTTCACGACTCGAAGATCTTTTGCCATTGTAGGACCTTGACTTGGAACTTCTTTCCTTGCTTCTACTCTTGTAGAACTTGTTGAAATTCTTCACCATTAGGCTCAATTCCTCATTGAAGGTTTGTTTCTCAGTTGATGATGTATTAGCATCACATGAGGCTTTGTAAGCACCACTTGACTTGTTGTGAAGCTCTTCCTTATCCTTGAGTGACATCTCATGAGTAACAATTCTTCCAATGACTTCCGTAGGCTTGAGATCTTTGTAATTGGGCATCATTTGGATCAATGTGCACACGGTATCATATTTTCCATCCAAGGCTCTTAGGATCTTCTTGAAGATGAATCTGTCGGTCATATCTTCACTTCCTAAGCCGGCAATCTCATTTGTGATGAGAGCAAGCCTAGACTACATTTCAGCGACACCTTCACCATCCTTCATTTTGAACTTGTCAAGCTGACTTTGAAGCACATCCAATTTGGATTCCTTGACGGAGTCGGTACCTTCGTGCATATCAATCAAAGTATCCCAAATTTCCTTTGCATTCTCAAGAAGGCTGATTTTGTTGAATTCTTCGGGGCACAATCCGTTGAAGAGGATATCGCAAGCTTGAGCATTGTATTGCAGCATCTTCAACTCTTCCGCGGTAGCTTCACGGTTCGGTTCTCTCCCATCAAAGAATTCACCTTGCAAGCCAATACACACAATAGCCCAAACGGCGGGGTTATGTCCAAGAATATGCATTTTCATCTTATGCTTCCAACTAGCAAAATTAGTACCATCAAAGTAAGGACCTCTACGGTGGTAATTTCCCTTGCTAGATGCCATACTCTCCTAGGTTGTGAAGCCAAGGCTATGATCACCAAAAGCTATGGAAATCAAGGCAAATGGAGACGTAGCTCTGATACCACTTGTAGGATCGAAAGTATGTCTAGAGGGGGGTGATTAGACTACTTGACCAAATAAAAATCTAGCCTTTTCCTAATTTTAAGTCTTGGCAGATTTTAGCAGCTTTGCACAAGTCAAGCAATCAACCTACACATGCAATTCTAAGAGTATAGCAGCGGAATGTAAAACATTGCACATGAAGGTAAAGGAAGGAGTTAGAGGGAGCAAACACAATGTAGACACAGAGATTTTTGGCGTGATTCCGATAGGTGGTGCTATCGTACATCCACGTTGATGGAGACTTCAACCCACGAAGGGTAACGGCTGCGCGAGTCCACGGAGGGCTCCACCCACGAAGGGTCCACGAAGAAGCAACCTTGTCTATCCCACCATGGCCATCGCCCACGAAGGACTTTCCTCACTAGGGCAGATCTTTACGAAGTAGGCGATCTCCTTGCCTATACAAACTCCTTGGTTCAACTCCACAATCTTGATGGAGGCTCCCAAGTAACACCTAACCAATCTAGGAGACACCACTCTCGAAAAGGTAATAGATGGTGTGGTGATGGTGAACTCCTTGCTCTTGTGCTTCAAATGATAGTCTCCCCAACACTCAACTCTCTCTCACAGATTTGGATTCGGTGGAAAGATGATTTGAGTGGAAAGCAACTTGGGGAAGGCTAGAGATCAAGATTCTTGTGGTTGGAATGGAATATCTTGGTCTCAACACATGAGTAGGTGGTTCTCTCTCAGAAAATGTATGCTGGAAGTGTAGGCACATTCTGATGGCTTTCTCCACGAATGAAGAATGAGAGGAGGGGTATTTATAGCCTCCACACAAAATCTAACCGTTACACAAAAATCACCAAACTTGGAGGGACCGAATCATGAAACTCGGTAGGACCGATTTAGTTCAAAATGTGAACATTAGGATTTTCGGTGGGACCGACATGTCAACTCGGTGGGACCGATTTCATTAGGGTTACGGCATAACGTAATCTAGGTGAGACCGATTACACAAACTCGGTGGGACTGATTTTGGTAACAAGCTAACCAGAGAATTGGTCAGGCAAACTCGGTGGGACCGATTCGCTCATTTCGGTGAGACCGAAACGTTACGAAAGGGAAACAGAGAGTTTGCATTGCGAACTCGGTGGAACCGATCACTCATCTCGGTCAGACCAAAACATTACGAAGGGAAACAGAGAGTTTGCAATCCCGTCTCGGTGAGACCGAGATCCCTATCGGTGAGACCGAAGTGACTAGGGTTTCTGGCAGTGGCTATGTCAAATGAACTCGGTGGCGCCGGATATATCAAATCGGTGGGGCCGAGTTTGACTTTTGGTTTGGGACATATGTGGATATGAGAAAGTGGTTGAGGGTTTTTGGAGCATATCACTAAGCACTTTGAGCAAGCAAGTCATTAAGCAACACCTCATCCCCTTTTAATAGCATTGGCTTTTCCTATGGACTCAATGTGATCTTGGATCACTAAAATAGAAAATGTAGAGTCCTGAGCTTTGAGCTTGAGCCAATCCTTTGTCCTTAGCATTTTGAGGGGTCCACATTTCTAATCCATGCCATGCCAATCATTTAACTTCCTGAAATAATCATCTTGAAGTAGCATTAGTTCAATGAGCTATATGTTGTTAGGAATTACCAAAACCACCCAGGGATAGTTGCACTTTCATCATGCCGATGGACGACTTGCAGTGGGTGAGGCCTTGGGGCATGTGTTCCGAGAAGGGTCCTGGCTACCTCGGCGGCCGGCGGGATTTCGTGTTGAGGCCACTTTAGCAAATGTTTGATGTGGCTAGAGTGCCTTACTGATGGAAGTTTTGTCTCCAACGCTTCAAGTGTTCCTTTTGCGTTGCCTTTGGTGAGATTTATTAACTTTCTACATGTGCTTGTTGTGGTAGCTTCATCGTCAAGGAGTCAGCGTTGTAGAGGTCCCAGACACGACGGTGATAGATGATGAGAATGTTAGGTGGTCTTTTGATTATGTTTGGATCGCCGCAACTGGCAGCCATGGGGGCATCGACGCAGTGGAACTGGAAGCCACGAGACCAACGGGAAGTAGCTTTATATGGTATGTGCATATTTCTAGTTCATCAATTTATATACTTTTTGTGTTGTATAAGGTGTATTTTCATTATCAAGTTGACATTTCAAGAATATGATTGGTGGAGTAGCTTTACATCAATAACTCTTACTTTTAGTGTTAGGTATTGCATGGCAAGTGACTGAGAGAGTGGGTACATACCAACAACCAGCTAATAATTGAGCACTTGTTTGGTGTGTGTGAAGCAATTCAACATGGATCCGTATAAAAATGGGTGCCTTTTGGTGGTAGTGTTTATATATATTAACACTCGTGCCATATTTGGGTTTATTCATCACTATGTCGGTTGCTAGTGGCCGTGCATTCTACTTTTTGTTCCTGGTGCACTCTCAATAATTTATTATTTCAAGCAATGCAAAACAAAGATGTTGAAGATGGAAAAAATTGTTTAGTCAAAACCATTGATAATCATTCAAGCTATAGGTATCTCATAGGACAAACATTGCCGAAAACTTCCACGGAGTTGGATGCACCAACGCAATATGTACAATGTTGCATGTCAAAGAAACTAAAAATAAATATGAATAATTAAAATATAAAACTCAAGACATGCTTTAAATTTCTTTTGGACTCATCAACTAGCATGATACGTCTAGCAACATCATATTGCATAATACAACAAAGCCAAGTACCCCGAGAGGGGTAACTGGTAGGTGTTAAATGTGCAATGCCCCAACTTTACGAAATTCATTGATCTATCAATAATTGCCCAAAAAACATAGCAGTGCTAGTTGAGCTACTAACTAGAGTCCCACTTTATGTTACTAGGTGAAAGAAATGCAACCGAGTCACGTGAACAGGAACATCGCCAATCACTATAAGTTAAAATATTCCAAGTTGCCATGTCACGTTACTGTTTTTTTGTCAAACCATCTCAAACAATTGCCAAGTACCAATCCTATTTAGCTTGAGTTTCCAAGTAGTGCACGTAAGCAAAACTACCGAGGATATCTTGCGGATAACATGAACTCTTCTTCCATACTGTATCGCCTGGTTGAGTTGTTGCTTCTTTTGTCTCCAGTAAATGTAATGTCTATCATGACATGTTTATTCTCAACTTTCTTCTCCACGACATTATCTAAGGTGTAATCCTCGGATGCACGGAGGCTTTCCAGTGTCAACTCAACTTGCCTCATGGTTGGACGATCCTCTCCTCTTAGTTTTATGCATGCTACCGCAATAGTAGCCACTTTGTTGACTTCCTTGCCACCTTCCTCTATAGCTTGTGGGTCCAATATCTGGTTCAAATTGCCTTCTTCAAACAACGTAACAAAATGTAAAACAAGACCCTCGCCATCAGAGGAAGAATATGAAAATGGTTTCTTCCGAGTTAGCAGTTCCACGAGGACGACCCCAAAACTGTATACATCACTTTTCTCAGTTAGCCGCCCGGTGTAAAAGTACATAGGGTCCCAATATCCCTTTGTACCTTGAGCCCCGGTCATTACCCCAGATTTCTCCATCGGAATGTACCTTGAAGATCCAAAGTCTGCAACCTTTGCTGTCAAAGTATCATCCAAAAGTATGTTAGCAGACTTGACATCTCTATGTATGATAGGTATTGAAGCAGTTGAGTGAAGATAGGCAAGAGATTTGGCTGTTTCAATGGCTATCCGCAACCTATCAGCCCATGGCAATGATCTTGGTCCTTTGACATGAAGATGCTCAGAAAGGGTTCCATTGGATATGAACTCATAGACCAACATTGGGACTTCAGTTTCAAGGCAACAACCGTAGAGTTTAACTACATTTCGATGGTTGATTTGCGACAGTATTGCCACCTCATTTATAAAATCATTGATCTCCTTCTGAAACACCTTCTTGGGTTTCTTGATGGCTACAATGTGTTGGTTTGATAAAATCCCTTTATAAACAATACCATGCCCTCCGCCACCAATCACAAGATCTTTATCAAAATTGTGGGTCGCCTTCTCTAGCTCTTCCAAGGATATGATCATTCTTTCTGCAATACCAACACTTTGGGATACCAATTGCTGCAACAATTGTCCACGGTTTAGTTGGAAGAACTTTCGTTTCAACAATTCAGCCCTATGATGTTTTAATTTCTTGGTACTGAAAAATCCGGCAAGAACTAGAAGTACGAGTCCGGCCCCAATAGCAGCTCCTATTATGATGCTCATACCTAAAAAATATACACAATATAGTTACTCATTTTCTCCTACATGTACCACGTATTTAGGAGAAATGTTGTTGTAGTGCACTCACCTTTAAAGTATGTTTGCCTACGTCCTGTTGGAGACAAGAAAAAAGGAAAGGGAAAGCAAGTAGGAATTAAATCAACTGCTTAATTACATGTACAATAGTATAGCAAAGACTACTTAGCCATGAAATAGGAGCATGTGTTCTAACCTTTGCATCCGTCAATAACGTACGCGTTGCCGTGGTAATCCTCACTACAGTGACATGAATATCCTCTGATCCCTTGTTTGCAGAGGCTGTTCTTGCTCCTGCACATGTCAGGACACTTGAGATATTGATGTCGTGAGCTCACATTAGCTACCGCCCGTGAGCCAATGGGTTGCAACTGCAAAACCTCCCAATCTAGAACCATGGGGACCTCCAAGCTTGGCACAAAATATTTTGTCGACGATGAGCGCAATAGCTGGGCTGATACCCGATGCTTGTCGAACCACCCTTCTTGTGCAATGAATGCATAGGAGTGTGATGATGTCTCATCTGCTGCAGTGTTGGGGTCCATCCAATCAATCCATAATTCATGGGGCATTCCATCGTTAGACATAGAGATGCGTGCCTGGCAGCAGCCCATGCCATAGCAGTATTGGTCGTCATCATTGCTACCACCTCCTGCTGCAGGTGGCACCATTGAGGTGATGGCGTAGGTGCGATTCTCGATGTTTGGGGAGCAAAAAGAAGAGCAACCACTCAAGATTGCTGGGTTGCCCGCCCCGGACAGCACTGTCTGCACGCCGCACCCCATGAGGATGAGCTCGTTCCTTGTCGACAACGAGTAAGGCACCTTGTCTCCATGGCCCGTGCTCTCAAATGTGAAGGTTTGTTTTCCTATGCCACTATGGATGTCAAGGACCCTGTCGCTGTTGATTACATGCATGGTGTTGTTATGAAGGGATATGTCAATGACTCGCAGGCTGCCAAGCATCAGCCGCGGGGGGTGTTGGCTTGTGTCACATGTGAGGTTAAACCCTGGCATGTAGCACTCGGCTGGCCCAATGCCGAATGGGTATGGCACACTCACATTGCCGCATGACCTGCTACATTCACCTGCAAGTGGACACAAAAACCTCGATAATCATTATTCATTTAATTGATCAATCTCAGCACAAACATAATTCTAAAGAGCATATAAACGTTGTAGGCAACTTTAGTGTTTTTTTCCTTTCCAGTGATGCAACTTTAGAGATGACAATGTGCAAAATTATATAGCTAATTTAATAGATAGTCCGGCCATGTTTCTAAGATTGATTAACCATGAACATCAATATCAATATACTTTATTCCTAGAAAAATATCAATATACTTTAGCTGCTCGAAAGGAGAAGTGTGAAAGAAAGAAAATGATGTTCTCCCCAAATCAAGTAGTGGAAATGTTACTCACGTGTGAGAACACTGAAGCAGCCACCCGGCGAGTAGGCGTCCCCACGGGTTCCATATGGACATTCACATTGAAATGACCCATCTGTATTGGTACATTTGCCGAAGCACCCATTCTTTTTTGAATTCTCACACTCGTCAATGTCTGCATACACATATAATCTAGTAAGTCAGCGTGTATAAAGCAGGTTAAATTCCGAAATTAACCACATATTTAACTACGATAATATTATTCTGAATACATTATCTAAACATAAATCCAATCAATCTAACCATCAAAAATATCAATCCAATGGATGAGAAAAAAAGGGTTTAGGGAAGGGAATGGCTAGAGCCAAGTCGACTGTATTTGTTTTTTGGGTCAGTAAATTCGCTTTCAGCCGTTGGATGGAAAAAAAATGGTTGGATCTCCTTCTACCTCCATCCTGAAGAAATCTATTCATCACCTTCCTTACCACGATCTGTTATTCCTCTGGCCGCCCTCCAGCCCAAGCCGAACCGCATTCCTCCTCCGCCCGCGACCGCCTCGCCGCCCCGCCCTCCCCTCGACCTTCCACCATTGCCAGGCCTGCCGCCGCCTCCGGCCATCTCTCTAAATCCGTCGATTTACCCGATTTTCTCTGGTGAACCTGCAACCCCACACTCTAAGAAAGACAAGGAGACTTCTTCTTCCCCAACACCCCCTGCACCCTAAGATAGACAAGGAGACTTCTTCCCCTGCACTCTCTCCCCCCTTGCACTCTAAGATAGACGAGACCAAACCTGCCGCCTGCGGCCCCGGTGCTCTGCAGCTGCTGCTTCCTTCTCAACCGAATCGACTAACCTAAATTCTAAATTCGGCGACTTACATCCAGTAAATTTGTTGGGGAAAACGGTGGTTCTAACCTTGGCATCCGTTGGTGATGTAGGGGTTGCCCTCGTAGCCCGTTCTGCAGTAGCACTTGTAGCCGCCTCTTTCACCTCTATTGCACCCAGTGTGGTTGCTCTTGCAGACCGCCTTGCGGGCCGCGTCCCTAGGACACTCCCAGGCCGGCAAGGAACCAGCGTCTGCGTCATCGTCGTCGTCGTCGTCGTGGGCACCCCTAACGATGACCTCCCAGCTGAGGAAAACGGGAACTTCTATTGACGCGGCGGCCTGCGGGTCCGACGACAGCTGCTGCGAGACGCTCCACGGCGAGAACCACTCGTCCCTGGCGATGAACACTCGGGGCGGCCACCGCCCGCCGTCGCGGCTGCGGTTACTCCCGAAGTACTCGAGCTGCACGTCGTAGGAGGTGACGGGGACGAGCTGCTTTTCTCCGGGAGCCACCTCGCGGTCGACGACGACGCGCGCCTGGCAGCACCCGATGCCGGAGCAGAGCATGCTGGTGTCCAGCCTCGACAGCATCTCCGTGTGCCCGTCGAAGCCATTGGGGCACAAGGAGGAGCAGCTGCTCATGGTGACGTTGCCGCTCCTCAGCGTCGCCCGCACGTTGCAGCCCACCAGGACGAGCTGGTTCCCGGCGGACGACAGCGCGTACGGCCCGTCGTCGCCGAGGACGCCTCCTCCGCCGCCGAACATGCCGCGCCCGGCGCCGTCTGTCGGAACGTCGCCGACGTGGACGACGGTCAGCATGTAGAAATTGGGGTCGATGGATTCGATGACCCGCAGGTTGCCGAGGAGGAGCCGCCCGTGGTCGCAGGTTAGGTTGAACCCTGGCATGTAGCACCGGCTGTCCAGGCCGATGCCGAACGGGTACGGCACGCTCATGTTGCCGCACCTGGTCTCGCAGCCCGGCATCCCGATCACCGGCGCCGCCTGGGCTCCGGAGGCGATCACCATGCACGAGCACGACACAACGAGCGCTACTACCGGCGTCGTGAATGACACGGCGGTTCTCCGGCGCGCCATTGAATCTATATAGGGCAGCAAGCGAGCTTCACGGTGGCTCCGTTCCGGTCACTGTGCTTCTGCCACACCGGCCAACTTGTCACTGATCCATCTCTAGTTATAAGGTCGCTCAATGTTCCGGCAGGGAAGCCATCCTGCAGCGTTCACATGTCACCTACCGTTAAGCAACTTCGGTTGAGCATCTCAGCCAGCTGGGAAAAGTTGAACTACTGATAAGTAAACAACTTCAGTTGAGCCTGAAGGTTTCTTCATGAATGCATGTTGCATGCATGCTCGCATTATTAATTAACTGCGTTCACTTTGTCACCTAACACGCGCATGAATGCTTTTTTTTTGGGTTTAACTTTCCCCAAAGAGCAGTATGAACAAATTAGAAGATAACCATGGATGAAGCTTCTGATTCCTTTGATGCCAAGGAAACGTGTTACCTTATCTTATTCCTGATTGTTCCTCTTTAGGGCTCATTCGGATAGAGCAAAACAAAACATAGAAATTAGGCTATAGGATTGTAATAGGATGCATGTCAGTGCTCATAAATTCGCAGGGGCACACATGTCCGAGGCACACGTATGCATCTGACCACTCATTTGCTTCAAGACTGATGCACTAGTTTATGTCATTAATTTTAATCGCCGCACTAGGTCCTTGCATGCCACCTTTTGACACACCCATCTCACCTCCCATGCTTTTCCTTTTGTCTTGTAAATTTGGATCGATTGTATCTTCTGAACCGAAAGTTCAAATTAAGTTTCGTTTGCATATTTGTGTTCGTTGTAACAAGTGTTTATCGACAAGACCAATTTTGAATACATTTCGACATCTTTTCAAAAAAATACCAATTTTTAAATATTAAAACTTGATAGTCGTAATATTAAGTTTTACAAAGTTTTAGCAAATTTTGAAATTTGCGTTTCTTTTTAGTAGTTGAAACTTGCTGAAGTTTTAAAAACTTGTCAAAACGTTGCCCCCCCCCCCCCACATGGTTTTATGTTTTAGTTTTGAAACTTACTAATTTTTTCGTTCATTTCTATTAAGTTTTAGCAGTTGAAACATAATGAAACTTTAAAAGCGTGTCAAAACGTATTCAAAATTGGTCTTATTCTAAAGCTCTCGTCTCAAAGAACACGGATATGTAAACGAAACTTAATTTAAACTATCAGTTCAAAAGATACAATAGATTCAGATTTACAAGTCAAAAGGAAAAGCATGGGAGGTGAAGTGGGTGGGGCATGCACTCTCTGCCAAAAGTTGCATGCATGCAGTAATTAAGCTCTAATCACAAAACCACTTTCCGTAATCTTGATGCAATCACACGGCTGCATGCATATATGCCCCCGTGCGACGGACCATCTTCCAACATTTACCAACTTAAATAATAGATCTGACTCATTTCTATGAGCTTGGACCAGACGTGGGGTTTTCTTCAAAAACACAGAAAATGAACAATATTTCTAGGATGCCCGTTTCCCTACAAACTCAATGCACCTATAAGAAATATTACTATGGCCACACATCACCCTGAAAAGCACAGTAGTCAAATTATATCAAATGTTAAATAAAGTATATATTAGATTTTGGCAATGGGGGCTATGATCATGGGATTATGTCTGTTTACAAAAGACACATCTCTTGGTTGTGGGTTTTTTTTTGCCACCACTTACTTTGTACTTTGATAATTTGCCACGTCTTATATTGTAATTAATCTATTGCCACTCTTTACTTTGCACGTTGATCCTTTGCCACTTTTTATCATAAAAACAATACTTGCAACTGGTTGACCTAATATGTGCATAAAACAGTGGACCAAAATACCCTTTGTGTTGGTTTGACCAGCGCATCCAGGTGAAATCAAATCGGAAGGGGATGAGCCGCCGCCGTCGCCTCTGCCGATGGCCGCCTCCCCCTCCTCCTTGCGCCACTCTCCTCCGGTCTGTCCGCGGCCGCGCTGCCGGAGTACCAGATGCCGTCGGCGATGTGGGGCGCCGCTCTGCTCCAATCTGTCCGCGGCGCGTCTGTGTGTCGATGGAATCGATATGCTTCCGCGTGCGTTGGCTGCGTGTTGTGTAACTCGCTGGAATCTATTAAGCAGTGTACGTGCTTGTCTTCCAAAGAATCCATCAAGCAGCCTGTTCTTGGCTAGCTTGTTTATGTACAGCGTGTACATGCTCGCCAGCGCCGCGTGCTGCTGCCGCTGCTTGTGCTCGCCGGAGTTGAGAGGGGAGCGGCGCCACGGCCCATGGAGAAGAAGCAGAGGAGCAGCCACGTGGTCTTCGGGGCGAGAACAACGGCTCTTCCATCATCATGTTGTGGGCGACGAGGCAGTGGAGGTATGCGCGACTACGGCCACCGGATCCACTAGAAACACGTCGGCGCGGTTGATGGGCGCGTTTCAGTTGCTGGAGCACCGCACCAGCGTGTGCCCCCGCCGGCGCGTGTTCTGGTGTCCGCCCAGCACCTGCGTGGTCATGACTCGCGGTTGTGAGCCGGCGGTCATGGTGCAGATCAACCAAGGGAGAGGCAGAGCGGGGCTTGGCCGCCGTCTCCTGGCGTTGTTGCCGGCGAGAGGGTCCGCATGGTCAATCTATAGGGCAGGGATACTTTAGTCATTTTACATGGGACCCGTCCGACACAGGGCAAAAGATCAAAGTACAAAGTAAACAATGGCCACAGATCAATTACTATGTAAAGAGTGGCAAATTATCGAAGTGCAAAGTAAGTGGGGGCAAAAATTCAAAAACCCCGGTTAACAGTACCTTTCCAGATTCTCAAAAAAAGAAACAGTACCTTTCCAGAAAAGAGACACTCATAGATGAAAATTTGCCTCCTTGTAGTAAGGTAGTGAACAGTGAATTATTGAAGACTGAACATAAAACGGGAAAGCTTCAACAGGAGGATATAGTAAGGATGGAAGGTGGTTGTAAATTTTTTTCATACCTAACCATTTACAGTACTAGGTATGAATTTTTTTTACAACTATATCCCCGCAAATTTTTCTTTTTAGTATATAGCTACAATAATATTCTTCGCATGGAAAGAAAAAATAGAACTGTAAAAACAATGACAGTCAACGAATGGAACTGTTTTTACACGCGCCGTGTCGCCTGCGCAGCCGAGCTCGCCGCAGCCGGCAGCCCGAGCTCCATGCCATGGACATGGGCAGGGCAGAAGAGAGGATGCCAACGGGCGGGGTGGGAGAGAGGGCGCTACTCAGCGCAGAGGCGACGTTGGTGAGAGGGGCATTCATGTTCCACCCCCAACAGCGGCATCGCACACCGACGGTTCCTCCGAACGCAGCCGCCAGCCGCCGACATCTGGCCGCTCGCCATTCCTTCTACAAAGGAAACGGGCGGCGCAGCCTGGAGTCCTGGACCGGCGCGAAGCCATTAAGCCAACGGTGACTTGCCGACGTGCTGCTCCACTGCGCCGGTGTCTGCACGCCAACTGTTCGACGAATTTACTCATCCGCATTCGGAGTGTCTTGCTGAATTTGCGAGCCTTGTTTTGCAGGGTCTGCGGACAGTGGACCAACGGCAGTGAGAGAATCTAGCAGTTTCAGCTGCAAATCAGGCCAGAATTTAAGAGCCTACCGTCGACCGGGCGGTTTCTCCTTGGACTTGTTCGTCTGCCTGCAGGTGAACTTATCCTTCCACTGCCCACAAAAAAAAAAGGAGTTGTCCTTCCACATCTTGGATGCAACTAATGTTCTACTCCCTCCGTTCCTAAATAGTTGTCTTTCTAGACATTTCAACTCGTGGCTACATACGGAGCAAAATGAGTGAATCTACACTCTAAAATATGTCTACATACATCCGTATGTGGTAGTCATTTGAAATGTCTAGAAAGACAACTATTTAGGAACGGAGGGAGTACTATTCTCATTAATCATTTTCTATTCTCCCTATGGCTGGCCTTCAGAAATGTTAACCAAGACTGAAAATTGGTGCTGCAAACATGTACTGATTTAGATACAGGCAACTTATGTTAAATATTGCAAGCAGCCTGGACATCTAAAGGATAACTATGGTGCTAATCTTTGGATTCAGTGAATGTGCATAATGAACCTGGATTGATGGGTGCTTGCATGATTAAATAATAGGAATAGCAGCTCACCAAACCAGCCAATATGTGGTTCTTAAGATTTGCAAGATGTGACTTTCACCTTTGACCGTATATTTCAGATTGAATAGGCCAAAGGTCGTGACACCGGATGTATATGATTTGCTCGCTGTTAGCCGTCCGAGTTCTATATTTCATTGTATATGTAATTCACCAGCTATAAACTATTAGTCAATCATTGAACGTTCCAAGTACTAGAGCTGTTGGCTGTACTCCATTTTGATCCTTCCTTCTCTTCTTTTGCAGCTTGCCCGTTGACTAATCCCCCCTCCCTTGCAACGGATCTCGCATCCACTTCTGCACACTCCGTCACTTTTGTCTGCACAAGGTAGATCTCTTCATTGCATCCCTCTAAGTTCCATGGCTCATTTCCGTACCTACTTGTCTCCTTTTGCCTATTGCGACTCCTGAAAGCTCCCCTGTTTGAGTTGCTGCATTACAGTTCCACTTTTAGATGCTGGATCCCATCAAATGTACTATCCCTAGTTGAGTGTCTGGTGCTTTACAAAATAGTGAACTCTGGTTGCACTTTTCGTCTATGTTGATATAATACCAGAATAAGTTTTCTGTGTTCTTGCATCTTTGATTATCCTTATTGGACGGCTGAAAAGTACCTTCTTCATTGTGCTATTTCAGAGAGAGAAACGAAAACTTGCAATGAATTTCTTTGACTCTTATTTTCATTCTGTACCTTGATCTTCTCCACTTGCTCTTTCCTTGATCCAGTCTCCAAGGGAACATACGGAAATTATCTTGATTCCTCTTGAGAAAACCTGATCTTCTTGCATAGTATCTTCTAGAAAGAGGAAATTGCTTTGTTTTGTGACAAAGCGTACTTTTCTTGAAGCAACTTCTGGAAACAGAAGATCCACGGTAAGTACTTCGCTAATAATCTTTGTTTTTCCTTCCCATGGTTATAATGTAATCTTTTATTAGTTCTAATATTTTGAATATTCTGACTTGAAGTTGTTGTTCTTGAAGTAACTTTTAGAAAGGGAAATTACTTTATTATGTGTCGTGATAAAATCTGATCTTCCTGAAGCAACTTCTGTAAAGAGGAGATCCACACCAAGTATTTCTCTAATAATCTTTGTTTTCCATTTCCCATGGTTATAATGTGATCATGTATTTGTTCTAACTTTTAAATATTCTGACTTGTTTCTAGAATTCAAACTGTGGTAGCATAAGTCATGTACTACATCTTTCACAATGAGCTTGGAATCTATTTAATTCCATTTCTTATCAGCAGGTAATTTCTTTTTCCTTATTGTTGATGAACTTCTGAGCTCGTATAACTAAATTTAATGATTGCGCTTGATGTTGTGAGTGTTAAAAATGTCAAAACCTACACTTTAATGTCAGTTGATATTCATTTCTGATAATTTATTTGCAGGGCATTCTTCTTCCCATTTTGATAGCTGGACACGCCAATTCGTTTTTCAGTATTTTGCTTGTATTTTTCTTTAAACTAGTTGCAACAATGGCGGCTGTGGGTAGTTGGTTTGGTGCTGCTATTGGCACGGTCATAAGTCCATTCAGAGATATTTTCTTCAGACATGCAATGTATTGCTTCAACCCTGGCAAATACGTGCGAGATCATGATAGGGATACTCAGACTTTGATTGGCAGACGAAGTGGTGTCCAAGGCGAGATCCGAACTGGCACCCCGAATGGCTTGGTAGCAACAGATGATGCAGATTCTTGGGTGAAAAGGGCAAATCAAGCTATATCTGAAGAAAGGAGAAACCATCAACATTATGATGACAGACGCATAATTTCTAAATGTTGCTCCCTAAATTGCTGCGCCAACTACAAAATTGCTAAGAGAGCAGTTGAGGCGCGACGTGAAGTGCGCGCATGTCTTGACAGTATACCCAGTAATTCTACAGTCAGACCACCGCCACCTTCTGTCATAGATATCCCCATCCATTCCGCTCAACTGGCAAGTCAAGACAGTATTCTCCAGACTGCTTGCGAGAGCATCAATAATCAAGTTGGAATGATTGGAATATGGGGTCCAGATGGAGTTGGGAACACACATCTCCTGAACAAGATCAACAACTCCTTTGTTGGACCTAACCCTCCATATTTTGTTATCTTTGTTACGGCCTCCAGAGAATCCTTGGTACGAAATATTCAAGCTCAAATCATACAACGTCTCGAAATAAGAAAGGATGATGTTGTGCCAAATCCAGCCACCAACATATCAGAACAACTCAGGACAAGAGACTTTCTCCTGTTGGTGGATGGCCTTTATGAGAACCTAGACCTTCTAGAAGTTGGCATTCCACATCCTCTTGGAATAATTGAGGGCCAATTCAAGAGGAAAGTGGTAATCACATCACAATCAAAAACTGTATGTGACCGAATGTTTGTGAATGAATATATAGAGATGCCTGGTTTGGGTGAGACTGAATCCTTCGAGCTATTTGCACAAACTTTTGGTCAGGAAGATATTGATTCTGATCCCCACATCAGGGCCATAGCTCATGATCTCGTAAAGGAACTAAAAGGTGTGCCGTCAGACTTAATACATTTTGGGAAACAAATGGTAGGTAAAAGCGATCCAGGGGAGTGGGAAGATGTCATTTGTACAGTAAGGAAGTTGAACCTTCAAAAGAAAGACCCAACTTTGGTACGTATGTTGTACATCAAAACTGAAATTTTGTTATGTATTTTTATCTGGTCCTAATGCCCTCTTTTAGCTTTAATTAATTTTTTCTTGCCTTAGGGTGGAAGGACTTTGAAAAATCTCAAGGATGCCACCAACAACTTGGTTGCGAGGAGCAAAGATGTCCATAATAAGATTAAGGCTTCCGAGCGGGAGGGCATGACATCCACGAATGAGGTGAACAAATGGCTGGAACAAGTGGATACCATCAATTATGATGTGGAGGTAATCTTTGCGCGCAACAAGTTGAAAAAGGATGTTACTATGGAAGCAATCAAGACGGTTCCTCAGGTCCAAGAATGTCTCAGGGCTTGTCCCAATAATATTGCATTTGTGTCAGTGCCACCTCCTGCCCAAGAGATACCGGGCCCCTGTATGTCTTCCCAGAACCGTAACCTTAAAGAGGCTCTCCAGTTCATTAAGGATGACCCTGTGGGAATGATTGGAATATGGGGTCCAGGTGGAGTTGGGAAAACATATCTTCTGAACAGTATCAATAACTCAATTGCTGTTGCTGGAGGCATTTCATTTGATGTTATCTTTGTGAGGGCCTCTAGGGGGTGTTCAGTGGAGAAGATCCAAGGAGATTTCCTAATGAAGCTCGGAATGAAAGCAGATGGTAATGTGGAATCTCAAAGCCAAAAGATTTTTAATTTCCTGAAAAACAGGAGCTTTCTTATACTGTTGGATGACCTTTGGGAGCAAATTGATCTGCAAGCAGTTGGCATTCCTTATCCTCTTGGAATTCTGGGCCAATTCAAGAGGAAAGTGATAATCACGTCACGATCAGAAAACGTATGTCATCTGATGGATGTGAAGGTGCCTATAGAAGTGCCTCGCTTGGAAGATGGTGAAGCACTCCAGCTATTTAAACAAACGGTTGGTCAGGAAAATCTGAATGAGGATCCGCACATCGGGGCCCTTGTGATAGATCTTGTCAAAGAACTACAAGGTCTGCCATCAGAATTGATACATTTTGGGAAGGTATTGCGAAGAAAAAGAGATCCAATGCAGTGGGAAAATGTCATTCAGGCAGTAAAGAAATCAAACCTTTGTAAGGATGACCCATTGTCTGTGGTAAGTTTTTACACCAAAAATCATTTAAAAAAATTATAACTGCTCATAAATGCCAAATTTTACTATTAATTAACATGGAAAATTCCTGCCCTGAAGACAGGAAAGATTGTGAAAGATCTTAAGGATGCCAACAAAAGCTTGCTTGCAAGGAGCAATGACATCCGCCGTAGGATTGAGACTGACGAGCGAGAGGGCAGGACATCCACGATTGAGGTGGATGGATGGCTGGAAAAAGTTGCTATTATCAATTCTGGTGCACAGGTAATCTTCAATGGCTATGAGTTGAATAAGGATATCAGAATGGAGGCAACTGAGAAGCTTTCTGAGATCCAAGAATGTCTCAGGGCTTGTCCCGATAATAATAATATTGCACTTGAGTCTGTGCCGGCACCTACCCAAGAGATACCCGGTCCATCAATGTCTGCTGAGAACTGTAATCTTCAAAAGGCTCTCCTATTCATTAATGATGACCCTGTGGGAATGATTGGAATATGGGGTCCAGGTGGAGTGGGGAAAACATATCTTTTGAAAAATATCAATAACTCATTTGGAGGCATGTCCTTGCATGTTATCTTTGTGACAGCCTCCAAGGGGTGTTCAGTGCAAACCATCCAAGAGGAGATTCTAAAGAAGCTCAGAATGCCAGAAGGAGCTAATGTGGAATCTCAATGCCAAATCATTTACGAATTCCTGAAAAATAGAAGCTTTCTTCTTTTGTTGGATGACCTTTGGGAGCAAATTGATTTGCAAGCAGTTGGCATACCATATCCCCTTGGAATTGTAAACCAACTCAAAAGAAAAGTGGTTCTTACAACAAGATTAAGAAAAGTTTGTGGTCAAATGGAGGTAAGGGAAGAGTTAATAGTCACTTGTCTGCAGGAGGAGGATGCATGGCAGTTATTTAAAGAGAAGGTCAGTCAGGAAACTCTTTCTTCAAGTCCTCGTATTGAAACCCTTGCAAAAGAACTTGTGAAAGAGCTGAAGGGTTTGCCATTAGCTTTGATAGTTATTGGAAAGGCAATGTATCCAAAAACTGATCCGATTGAATGGGAATATGCTATCGAGCATATGCAACGATCATGTTGTGACGAGGATAATCCCCTGTCTATAGAAAATATTTTCGGACAACTCAAGTTTAGTTACGATAATTTATGGAGTGACACATTGAGACATTGTTTCTTGACTTGTGCACTGTGGCCAGAGGATTGGGAGATTATCAAAGCTGACCTTGCACAATGCTGGATGGGCTTAGGTCTATTGGATGAGTGTGATATTCGAAGGTCCTACTCACAAGCATATAGTCTAATCGGCGACCTTAGAGATGCATGTTTATTAGAGAACCGGGGAAATTGGTATGGTTCTGTTAAAGTGCATGACGTGATTCGTGATATGGCTTTGTGGATCTCTTGTGGCTGTTGTGAGAATAACAACAATTGGTTTGTCCGTGCAAAAGTTGCCACAGAAGAAAGATTTAGCATCCCTTGGGGCAAAGCTGAGTACATCTCGTTGATGTTGAATGGAATGAGTAAACTTCCTTCCTTTGGCAATGATCATGGCCCTATGAAACTGATGACATTATGCCTTCAAAATAATTATTTTGATGGAAGCATAGTTGAAACAATCAAGAATTTCGCTTCACTGACATATTTGGATTTGAGGACGAACCTTCTCAAGGACATACCTGAAGAATTATGCTCCTTAGTGAACTTGGAGTACCTTGATTTGTCACATAATCCTGACATATACCAATTGCCGGACTGCTTTGGAAAGCTCATTAAGCTCAAGTTCTTGTACTTGCAGTGCACGGACATACGAATAATACCAAAGAAGGTGATATCTAACCTTAAAGCTTTGCAAGTGATAGACATGAGGACTTGGCGGGCATATCGTGGAGGAGGCTCTATCAACTATAACCCTGCAATATTCCAAGAGTTGGGCACCCTTGATCAGTTGAAAGCAGCTGGTATTGAGGCCGATGGTTTCACAGAGTATGAATCACTAAGAGATGTCGCAGCTAATCTCCCCATTCGATCTTTAATTATGGGGAGTCTCAAAGAAACACACCCCTTATGCCTCTCTGATATTCTTTCAGCCGACTTTGCACGACGAACCTTGTTTGAACTGGAAATTATATGGAGCAAGATGGAGCAAATAACAGGAAGACAAGAACCAAACTACTGTTTTGGTACTCTGAATAAGCTCTTCCTGTGGTTTTTGGTGAACTTGAAAGAGATCACATGGGTGGGAAGGTCTCCAGCGTCTGTGTTTCCAAGGCTCACTTGTGTGAATGTGAATAGCTGCTCAAAGCTAGAGCACCTCTCTTGGACGATGTACCTGCCCTGCCTTGAGCAGTTGGAGGCACGTTTCTGCGACAACATGAAGGAAGCATTTCGGAGGACCGTGCATCACGGTGAAATAACGAGCACAGGTCAAGAGAGTTCAAGTGCATCTAAAGGTACATTTCCTTGCCTGAAACAGCTGCGCCTTTCGGACAACCCAAAGCTGATCACCATCTGTGATCCCGACGTGACGTTCCCGTCCCTGGAGCAGCTGGTGCTCACAAAGTCTCCAGAGTTGATCAGACTCCCTTTCCAGATACACAGCTTGCCGCTAAAGCTGCAGGAGCTACAGTTTGATGATGTCGAATGCTGGGACAGGTTGGAATGTGAAGAAGGTGTCAAATCTTTCCTACAACATTGTCTTAAATTTGGCTATGTGAGTGAAATATCATGATCAGTCCCTCCATTCCACACTGCCATGCTTTCTCTCTTGGCGCACGCATGGTAGCTGCAAGGTGCTCAGCATCATAATTTCCAACAGAGTTATGCAGGGGTATGCAATTGTGACGGAATCTCGTCTGAGGTCATGCAGGGGAGGTTGCCCCCTTTCTCATTTCAGCTGGTGGTGCTTGAAGGAAGCTGTGTGGGGAGGAGAGGAATCAGTGAATCACCCCTCGCTTTCCAGACACACAGCTTGCCGTGAAAGTTGCAGGAGTTAAGAGTTACGGCTGGATAATGTTGAGCGTTGGGTCAGGTTGGAATGTTTTGAAGGTTAAAGTCAAATCTTTCTTGTAACCCTGTCTTAAATTTGGCTATGAGATTGCAATGCCATGATCAGTACCTACAAGGTGGTCGATATCGTCATTTCCAACAAAATGGCAGTATGTATAACAGGAAGGACAGTCAACTGTCAAATTGTCTTGTCCGAAACCGTGCAGAGGAGGCTGTCTGAAGCCAATGATGCAACAGCAAGGACTAGCTATAGATTCCAAACATCGAAAGCTCAACTCTTCTGAAGCCAACGATGCAGCGACGAGGACTAGAATTCTTCTAAACCTCAAAAGCTCTATCTGAAGCCAACATTGTAGCAACAATGACTGGAACTATGAAGCTTGTTGTAAACTTGATTGATACAGAAGCTGAGAGGAGACATGCTTTTTATCTTTGTGTAGATCAACTAGAGATGCTTCCATTCATCCTCCTGACCGCGGTCGGATGGCGCGCGCTTTGTGCACAGTATTCTTTTTTCTGTTTATATGAACATATGTAGGACCTGATGGCCGGTCCGATATCTAAAAACCTCGTCAGAGAGCGGTGTTATGTTTTTGCAGAGTATGCTGGAAAATGCTTGTATTGGCTTTACCTGAAGGGAATTACTAGCATTGCAGTACAGAAGAAAGGACTGAGATTTAAGGATTGGAAAGTCCGTACAGAAAATAATTCAGAAGCTTGCAACAAGCGTACATTGTCAGATAACTGACTGACTAAAACAAGCATTCATGAACACAGCTGCTGCACATCAAGCCGTATGGATAAAGGCGTATGAAAGAATACTTACTTAATCTCCTACTCCTGGCTTAGATGACTGTAATATTTCTTCCACCGATTCAGCTTCCCATTCCATCTTTGCCTGCTGATGTTCTTCATTCAATATCCACTGTCAACTCTTGATATCAGTCACACCCCCATTACTAATATATCCCCACTCTCACTCCAATGCCCCTGCGTTCTCTATATTTCACAACGATTTAGATAAAATTTTCGGAAGCAATCTCCTTCCCCGCTTGGCAGCTGCGCTCACCCTGTTTCTTTGGTTTATAATCTCCTAGATTCAAACAAAATTCAATTTTGGTCAGAAAAAAAAATCCAGATTTGACTAAATTATATGGACCAATTCTGAATTAAATTTCAAAATGCCGGATACATAGGTTTGCAACCCAAATGTAACATTTTCAATGGCTATCAACAATTTCTAATGGTCTAATATGCACTATGAAACCAGAAGCTTATTGTTCATACCTGTTAGACACACTTAAGCGATTCCCTTTGCAATTACGAGGGCCACTGCCCTAGTTCCTATAAGAACAAAGCTACAGGCAGGAAAAGAGGCAGCAGCACGCATGCCCCAATCTTTAGAGCTCCGGTGGAAGAACCACCTGCGTCCATCCTCTTGTAGCCTGACAAACTTCCCTTGATAATGCGGTCACTTCAATTCGAGCCTAAAACTGTTTACTGTTCTTATGATTGAAACCGGGTTCTTATCATTCAGGTTAACTCGGAACCTGGTACTACTTGTTTTGGTGAAATACTGCATAAGCAGATTATTTTTTCCCGTTAACCACTGTATAACCGGATTGAAAGTCAGTTCCTAGATATTGAGAAATTTTGATTCGACGGGTACATTAAAGATGTAACCAGACACTCAAGGTTATACTATGAGTACAACACACCCATTGTCAGAACACGGACTGGAATAAGGGTTAATGAACAGCTGATAAACAACATCAGTCGAGCGATGCAAGAATACATAAGATGAAGGAGATAAGCAAAATAGTACATAAAACTGTTCCAATATGGGAAAACCTACTACTTAATCTACTACTCACAGTGGCATGAGGCAGTAGCAGCAAGGCCAGCACAGGTTTATTTTCACACCCTTTACAATTTGGGAAGGACATCACAGTACCGCAGGAGAACCTGGACAAGGCTGAAAGGTCGAGCACAAAAGTCCTTGCTGGAGATAATGTCCACCACGTCGCCTCTTAGGTTATACACGCATATCTTGTCTCTAGAATCTGACACGGACATGTCTTCAGAATCTGACATGGACACGCTTTCAGAATCTGACATGGGCGCGTTTTCAAAATCTAACATGTATATGCAATCTCCGTCAACGGAAGGAAGCTTCGCTGCATCGACAGACACACACCTCTCTTGGCCGAGGAACAAGGTGCGGCCGCCGAGGCTCTTGACCTCCTCCAACAACTTGTGCTCGACGTTGACTCTGAAAACTTTCAAAGTTTGATCAACGGAGCAAACGAGCAGCAGTTCCCCAGCAGACTCCACAAGATAAGAAGGCATTTCGCTGTGATCATCTCCCTCTTTTGTATCATCATCTCCCTCTTGTGTATATACGTGCACATCCGGCGGCGCCGCGGCATCATCATCATCATCATCATCATCATCATCATCATCATCATCATCATCATCATCATCATCATCATCATCATCATCATCATCATCATCATCATCATCATCATCATCATCATCATCATCATCATCATCATCATCATCATCATCATCATCATCATCATCATCATCATCATCATCATCATCATCATCATCATCATCACACTGGTCTGCTGCTGGTGCGAGTGCGACCAACTTGAATACACATCCACGGCCATCGGCACAATAGACGTCGCCCTGGAAGTTAGCAATGCTCACCAAGTAGGATTCAACGGCCTCCTCTGTCTGTGTAAAGAGATCGCTGTTTGGGGCAGCACAGAACACCGAGCCCCATCTCAGCAAGACCAGCGTCGGATGAGAGCCTCCCTTCATCACCGAGGTAAAGGTAAAATGCCGAGGTAACGCCGCGGGGAAGTGGAGCATGTCACCTGTAAATGGGTTGAGGACACGAGCCAAGTGCGGCGGATACATGTCCGCGAGCACGAGGAGACCGTCGGCAGCACCGGCGACGAGGTTGTCGCGGAGCGCCGGGAGGTGCAGGCGGCGGAAGCGGCCGGTGGGGACGTGGAGGAAGAGGCGAGCCTCGTCATTGAGGTCGTCGGGTTGCAGGTCGAGCATGACCCAGTGGCGCGGGCGGAAACGGAGGCCGGCGACCGCGGCGAAAGGAGATGACTTGGCGACGGCAGAGCGCCAGGTTGAGCAGACGGCCCTCATGTCCATGTACGCGTCGACGCCGCCGGTGGCGGAGAGGACGCGGTCGGCGACCGCTTGGACAAGCTCCGGTGGAAGCGAATCCCATTCAGGGACCATGGATAGGCCACCCAACTTGGCGCTGCCGTGCGGCCGCCGCCACTCGCTGCTCCAGTCGCCCCCCTCCTTCATCTTCATGGCCACGCCCAGGGTCCTCGCGCTGGGTGGCGGATCTGCTGGGAGCAAAGGGAATGGAGCTGGAGAAGGGCGGCAAAGGATTGGATTTTGGGGGAGGCGGCGGCCGGGACGGAGGATTTTGGGGAAGAAGGAAGCTCGCGTCGCGTGCGAGCGAATGGCTTAGGGTCGGCTTGCTTGGGCTTGGGCCTCGTCTCCGACTGCCCTCTAGTTTCATCACTGAATAAACTTACAGTTCTGCCATGAACTTCCAACTTTAGTTTTTTTAGATAGATTCTCAGGAACCTCCCCCTGATTTCAGTTTAAGAAAATCAAATGCATATTCATTAATTTTGGAGCAACTTATAAAAAAGTTTAAGAAAGCTGCGGCACGTCCGGCCATTTATCTCTTTTTTTAACGAGAATACTCTAGCAAACGCAAAATTTGTGGAAAACAAAACAACTTGGCATGATGCGTTGAGTTGGTCATACAATCAAATAAAAAAATTAGGATCATTTGAGAGATGTTGACAAACAATGTGCTCTCAAATGGAGCCTTCTTGCCTACCCGGACACGCTACGTTGAGCATGGTGTTTTTTCTACAAAAATACAAACAATATTTGGGGAAATTTGGTAAAAAGTATGGTTCCCAATTGTTGTTCTTATTTTTCTCACTTTTTTGTTTAGACTTCCAAACTTTTTAGGGTTTTAAAAAATGTTCGTGTTCAAAATTCGGTCGCTCTTTAAAAAAAATCGTGTTTTGACATTCCAAGCAATTTTGAAAGACACAAACGTTTCATTGAAATTTTGTACAATTTTTGAAATGCGAACATTTTTGTTTTATTATCAAAATTTGAAAAAGTGATCATTTTTTGAAAATTTGAACAAATTTATATAAGCACGGGCATTGTTTGAAAAAGAAAATCAAAAAACATGAAAACGAAAAAAAGTAAACCGGATGTTCATATATTTTAAAAATGTTCGCAATTTTAAATATTTCATCATTTTTTCAAAAAAAATCCTGTTTAAAATTTGTTTCAGAAATTATATTAAAGTATATAATTCCAAATTATGTTCGTTAATTTTTAGAAAATGTTTGAAAATTCCCAGATGTTCCCAAAAATATTCAAAAATAAAAAAAGTTTAGAATTTCGATTTTTTTCTTCTTTTCAATAAACATGAACATTTTGCTCAGAAATTTAGAAAAGTTTGGAGTTTCAAATTTTCCAAAAATGTTCAGATGTTTAAATTTTGTTAAGAAATTCAGAAAATGTCCACGAAATTCAAAAGATATTTGTGTTTTCGAAAATTTAAAAATAACGGGGAATTTCATAAAATGTTTGCGTTTTGAAAAAAATGTTGACAATTTCAAAAAATATTTGCGTTTTCACAAAATGTTCATGTTTTAAATTTTGTTCACAACTTTGAAAGTTTTCATGTTTTCTGGGAATCTCATATAATGTTCACGTTTCTAAAAAATTGTTCATAATTTGAAAAGATGTTCAGGTTTTCAATTTTGTTCCTGTTTTTCAGGAAATGTTCGTACTTTCAATAAATTGTTTGTAGTTTCAGAAAATGTTCCCACTTTCAATTGTGTTCCTAGTTTTTTTTTTAAAATGTTTGAGATTCCGAAACAATGTTCAGCAGATGTTTCAGTTTTTTAAAATACGTTCATAAATTTAAAAAATGTTTGCGAGAAATGTTCAGAGCGTCTTCTCGCAGAAATGTTTCACTTTGCGACATGGTTTTAAAAAACATTTAGTTTTGTGAAAAAGAAAATCACACATGAAATTTCAAAAAAGGTTTAATCTTTCGTGACCTATAGTGCATACAACGTGCGCTGCAATTTTGGCCAACAAATCTGGCGTGCTGCAGTGGCTATAGGTGTTATGCACTCGCGGGAGGTCCTGTGTTTGACCTCGCTCGCCCATTTTAGTTATCGCGGATTGGTGTTTAAGTTTTGTGGCTTTCTTTAGTTTCTTTTTGAATCGCACTGCAGTTGTATCATAGGAGTCAGCTGGTTGTGTGGCTAGCAACACGAGCGGATCTACCCGTGGGCTCTTATATCTTTAATAGAAGAAGAATTGTTGATCCCATGACTCTTCTGAAGCTGATGTGTGCATGGGTTATCGATTGGTCGATATTGTAGATAAAGGAGCTAAAAACAAGGGTGTTGAAGCTGGGAGCAAGGCTGGCCGAACAAGTAGCAAATGAAGTTTACCGTGCATCGCAAGGGTGGCGTCCTGGCGTGCTTCGAATCGTGGCTGAGTAGCTGAAGCTTGATGGTCTCCTTGCTATGATCTGCTTCGGGCTTCCCTTGTCGATGTCGCTCTACAATTTTTTTTGCGAAAAATCTTTCGATCTATTCATTTTCAATCATAACAGTACAACGAATACCAGAAATAATAAAAAATACATCTAGATCCGTAAATCACCTAGCGACGGCTACAAGCACTGAAGCCAGCCGAAGGCGCGCCGTCATCATCGCACCTCCATCATCGGAGTCAGGCACAATTTGTTGTAGTACATAGCCTTGGCAATATAGGCGGGTTGTTAGTGCTACCCTTTGGGGCTAGGAACTATTTCTTCTATGCTAATAATAGAATGGGCAGCGCTCCTGCCTTCCTTTAAAAAACCCATCAAATTTACATGCTGGAGGTGCAAGGACCAAAACCAGCCAACAACATGATCAAGCAAGATCCAATACAGAAGGCCAGACCGAAGCTGGAAACCCTCCAAGGTTCTTAACTGACTCCAGTCAAGGATAACAAGTCATAACAAAGAACTAGAACGACATATAATAAAAGGCATGGAAAGTAGAGCGACATCCTTCACGAAACTGGCCACCGTGCTATATTTGTTATAAAAATATGCCTAGCCCGCTCGGCCCAGAGATGTTCCAAGACGTGTACGTGGTGATGTGGTCCTCGAATCAGCAAGAATAGATGAACGAGTGCACCGTCACCAAGCCCCAAAAGTTAGCAGTGTGCGGTGCACCGACGACCACTACTAGGAAAAACCTTATAGACAGAATATTACCAGCAGCACGGTTTAAAAAAAGGCGTGCTACTGCTATTCACATAGCAGTAGCGCGTCAGGAGGAAACAGCGCTACTACTACAATTGGCACAACCTTGCCGCCAGACTAGGTATAGCAGTAGGACCTACTTCTCGAACGAGCTACTGCTATGTCGTTTAGCAGTAGCGCTTTATCCCAACGCGCGCTACTGTTAAAGCCATCCTATCTTCATCAACCGGCCGCCCCTCACTCTTCCTCTCCACTCCACTCTCACTCTCCCCCGCACCCCCCGTCGTCTGCCGCCGCCACCGTTCCCCGACCACCGTCGTCGCCCGCCGCCGCCGCCGCTCCTGCTCCTCCTGCACTGAGGTAGTCCCTCCATCCCTCCTCCTCCCTCCTCCTCCTCCCTCCTCCCTACCGCGCCCCTCCCTCCTCCTCCGGCCGCCCCCTCCTCCCTCCTCCCTCCTCCTCCGGCAGCCCTCCTCCCACCGCCCTCCTCCTCCTCCCACCTACCACCGCCCTCCTCCCTCCTCCTCCTCCCTCCTCCCACCCCCTTCTCCCTCCATCTCTCATAAACCCTAAACTGTTTTTTACTGTTCTTGTATAATGTAGTTTTTTTTACTATTTTTAGTAAGTGTTTAATAGAAATAGTTTATTTAGGAAGTGCTTAATAGAACTAGTTGAATTAGTAAGAAAATTAATTATTTTTATTTATAGTAAGTGCTTAGTTGAACTAGTTGAATTAATAGAACTAGTTTATTTTTAGTAAGAAAATTTAGGTATATGATATTTGATGATCTAATTAAAATTTTACTATAGAACTAGTTTATTTTTAGTAAGAAAATTAATAGAACTAGTTTGTTTTTAGTAAGTGCTTAGTTGAACTAGTTGAATTTATGTCATTATCACTTTTTCATCGAAGAATGCTATATGAGATTTGATGATCTAATTAAAATTTTACTCGGTGGAATATGCAGGCTTTGTAGAGTCGTGTCTCCTTGGAGTGATCGTCATCCGAGCTACCTCTACTTCCTCTACACCCGAGTCGGTGACCTAAAAGTCCACGTCCTCCTTCTCCACTCCTCGGTGTTCAATAGAGTAGAATTAGGGTATTTAGTTATGCTTCTTAACCAAATGAAATGTTCGGGTTATAAGATATATTGAAATGTTTTTGTCAATATTGAACCATTGAAATGCAATGAGCACCAGTTTATGCTCATGTGCGAAGTGTTGATTTATTTCCGAGTGGCCTATGTTTTGCCGGAGTGTTGATTCATTTCCATTCCGGCAAATTTTAGGCGCTCGATATGTCCTATTTTAGCAAAGGTCATGCCGGATTTTTCCGAGAATTCCGTGATATTAGTACTCAAAACGTGCGACCACTAGCGTGCGTATTGAACTACGGTCACATCTATTTAGGAAAGATGGTAAGATTTTTACTATTTGTCCTCAGTGCATCTTTTGCATACATTATTTGTTAAGCTAAACTTCAATGCTAAGTATGTTACTATGATGTTCTTCAACAGGGACTCCCGATGAGTGTTGTGCCTCGTTGGATCGAGCCTAAAGGTCGCATGACAATGGTTAGCTTATGGCCAAGATATCCTGCGTTGCACATGAGTGCATTCATCATTTCTCGAAGCGAGCAAGTCTTAATAGTCAAAGACTGGAGCAAAATTGTGAAGGATCACAGCAGAGAAGTACTAGGGGGCAGCAATCAGAAGCGCATCCCATAATTAGGAGACATGTTCATCTGCATGCTCCAATATGATGAAGCAGGAGTGCTACACATGTTTTATGCTATTTTACCTGAGAGAGAGCAGCAAGAGTAGGTCCTAGGTATTAAGAACAATTAGTTAGTGTTGATTATATATGACTATGGCGATGATGAGAAGTTTTAGTTGTGTGCTACAATGTGTTAGAGTTGATGGTGATGCTGAGGAGGAGGAGGAGTGATTATGAGTACTATGATGATGATGATGATGATGATGAGGAGGAGGAGGAGTTGTTATTATAACTAGTGACCAAGTTGTTATATGATGTCTCATGGACGAAAATGATGATGATGAGTTGTTATATGACAATGATGTATTATGATGATAAGTTGTTAATGATATTATGATGATGATGATGAGTTATTATGTCATTGGGTGAAAGAACCGTGGATTAGTTTCAAGTGCATGGATCCAAAGTGGCCAATGGTTCTTTCACCCAATGATGTAATAACTCATTATGATGTAAAAACAATCTCTAAATTGCTACTGTATGAAAACTTGTATAATGGCGTATGAATATGACATAAAACAACAAATAAATACATAATAATAGTAGTAGCGCGGGTAGCGAAGCTTGCTGCTAGTAACTACCAGTAGCGCTTTCTACCAAAAGCGCTACTGCTAAGCAGGTATAGCAGTAGCGCGGCAGACACACGCTACTCCTACACTTTAGCTGTAGCGCCGTAGCAGTAGCGCGCTGCCCCACGCTACTGATATACCTAAAACTGGCGCTACTGCTAGACTTTTCCCTAGTAGTGGACCGCCAAGACGAGCACAGGTTGTGTTGGAAATATGCCCTAGAGGCAATAATAAAATGGTTATTATTGTATTTCCTTGTTCATGATAATTGTCTATTGTTCATGCTATAATTGTGTTAACTGGAAACCGTAATACATGTGTGAATACATAGACCACAACATGTCCCTAGTAAGCCTCTAGTTGACTAGCTCGTTGATCAATAGATGGTTATGGTTTCCTGACCATGGACATTGGATGTCATTGATAACGGGATCACATCATTAGGAGAATGATGTGATGGACAAGACCCAATCCTAAGCATAGCACAAGATCGTGTAGTTCGTTTGCTAAGAGCTTTTCTAATGTCAAGTATCATTTCCTTAGACCATGAGATTGTGCAACTCCCGGATACCGTAGGAATGCTTTGGGTGTACCAAATGTCACAACGTAGCTGGGTGGCTATAAAGGTGCACTACAGGTATCTCCGAAAGTGTCTGTTGGGTTGGCACGAATCTAGACTGGGATTTCACTCCGTATGACGGAGAGGTATCTCTAGGCCCACTCGGTAATGCATCATCATAATGAGCTCAATGTGACTAAGGAGTTAGCCACGGGATCATGCATTACGGAACGAGTAAAGAGACTTGCTGGTAACGAGATTGAACGAGGTATTGGGATACCGACAATCGAATCTCGGGCAAGTAACATACCGATAGACAAAGGGAATTGTATACGGGATTGATTGAATCCCCGACATCGTGGTTCATCCGATGAGATCATCGTGGAACATGTGGGAGCCAATATGGGTATCCAGATCCCGCTATTGGTTATTGGCCGGAGAGGTGTCTCGGTCATGTCTGCATGGTTCCCGAACCCGTAGGGTCTACACACTTAAGGTTCGGTGACGCTAGAGTTGTTATGGGAAATAGTATGTGGTTACCGAAGGTTGTTCGGAGTCCCGGATGAGATCCCGGACATGACGAGGAGCTCCGGAATGGTCCGGAGGTGAATATCGGTATATTGGACGAAGGGCATTGGAGTCCGGAATTGTTCCGGGGGTACCAGGCTATGGCCAGCATGTCCGAAAGGGGTTTCGGAGGCCCCGGCAAGCGTTGGGGGGGCTTATGGGCCAAGGGGAAGGGGCAAACCAGCCCACTAAGGGGCTGTGCGCCCCTCCCAACCCCTCTCACGTAACCAGGAGAGGTGGGGGGCGCCACCCCTAGGGCAGCCGTCCCTCCCGGCTTGGGGGGGAAGTTTCCTAGGGGGTGGGGGCGCCCAAACCCATCTAGGGTTTCCCCTGGCCACCGCCTCCTCCTCTAGATCCATCTAGAGGGGCCGGCCCCCTCTCCCCTTCTCCCTATATATAGTGAGGGGGTGGGAGGGCAGCCGCACCCCTTGCCTGGCGCAGTCCTCTCCTCCTCCAACTCCTCCTCCTCCTCCGTAATGCTTAGCGAAGCTCTGCCGGAGAACCACGAGCTCCATTGCCACCACGCCGTCGTGCTGCTGGAGTTCTCCCTCAACTTCTCCTCTCCCCTTGCTGGATCAAGAAGGAGGAGACATCCCCGGGCTGTACGTGTGTTGAACGCGGATGCGCCGTCCGTTCGGCGCTAGATCGGATCTTCCGCGATTTGAATCGCCACAAGTACGACTCCATCAACCGCGTTCCTGTAACGCTTCCGCTTAGCGATCTTCAAGGGTATGAAGATGCACTCCCTCTCTCTCGTTGCTAGCATCTCCTAGATTGATCTTGGTGACATGTAGGAAAATTTTGAATTATTGCTACGTTCCCCAACAGTGGTATCAGAGCTAGGTCTATGTGTAGATTCTATGCACGAGTAGAACACAAAGTAGTTGTGGGCGATGATTTGTTCAATTTGCTTACCGTTACTAGTCTTATCTTGATTCGGCGGCATTGTGGGATGAAGCGGCCCGGACCGACCTTACACGTACTCTTAGGTGAGACGGGTTCCACCGACTGACATGCACTTGATGCATAAGGTGGCTAGCGGGTGTCTGTCTCTCCCACTTTAGTCGGATCGGATTCGATGAAGACGGTCCTTATGAAGGGTAAATAGAAATTGGCATATCACCGTTGTGGCTTTTGCGTAGGTAAGAAACGTTCTTGCTAGAAACCCATAGCAGCCACGTAAAACATGCAACAACAATTAGAGGACGTCTAACTTGTTTTTACAGGGTATGCTATGTGATGTGATATGGCCAAAAGGATGTGATGATATATATGTGATGTATGACATTGATCATGTTCTTGTAATAGAAATCACGACTTGCATGTCGATGAGTATGACAACCGGCAGGAGCCATAGGAGTTGTCTTAATTTATTGTATGACCTGCGTGTCAATGAAAAACGCCATGTAATTACATTACTTTATTGCTAACCGTTAGCCATAGTAGTAGAAGTAATAGTTGGCGAGACAACTTCATGAAGACACGATGATGGAGATCATGATGATGGAGATCATGGTGTCATGCCGGTGACGAAGGTGATCATGCCGCGCCTCGAAGATGGAGATCAAAGGCGCAAGATGATATTGGCCATATCATGTCACGTTATGATTTGCATGTGATGTTTGTCATGTTTACATCTTATTTGCTTAGAACGACGGTAGCATAAATAAGATGATCCCTCACTAAAATTTCAAGAGATGTGTTCCCCCTAACTGTGCACCGTTGCAAAGATTCGTTGTTTCGAAGCACCACGTGATGATCGGGTGTGATAGATTCTAACATTCGCATACAACGGGTGTAACCCAGATTTACACATGCGAAACACTTAGGTTGACTTGACGAGCCTATCATGTACAGACATGGCCTCGGAACACAAGAGACCGAAAGGTCGAACATGAGTCGTATAGTAGATACGATCAACATGGAGATGTTTACCGTTGATGACTAGTCCGTCTCACGTGATGATCGGACACGGTCTAGTCGATTCGGATCATGTATCACTTAGATGACTGGAGGGATGTCTATCTAAGTGGGAGTTCATTAAATAATCAGATGAACTTAATTATCATGAACATAGTCAAAAGGTCTTTGCAAATTATGTCATAGCTTACGCTTTGGTTCTACTGTTTAAGATATGTTCCTAGAGAAAATTTAGTTGAAAGTTGATAGTAGAAATTATGCGGACTGGGTCCGTAAACTGAGAATTATCCTCATTGTTGCGCAGAAGGCTTATGTCCTTAATGCACCGCTCGGTGTGCTGAACCTCGAGCGTCGTCTGTGGATGTTGCGAACATCTGACATACACGTTTTGATGACTACGTGATAGTTCAGTGCGTAATGCTAACGGTTTAGAATTGAGGCGCCAAAGATGTTTTTGAAACGTCGCAGAACATATGAGATGTTCCAAAGACTGAAATTGGGATTTCAGACTAGTGCCCACGTCAAGAGGTATGAGACCTCTGACAAGTTTCTTAAGCCTGCAAACTAAGGGAGAAAAGCTCAACCGTTGAGCATGTGCTTAGATTGTCTGAGTACTACAATCGCTTGAATCGAGCGGGAGTTAATCTTCCAGATGAGATAGTGATGGTTCTCCATAGTCACTGCCACCAAGCTATTAGAGCTTCGTGATGAACTATAACATATTAGGGATAGACATGATGATCCTTGAGCAATTCGTGATGTTTGACACCGCGGAAGTAGAAATCAAGTAGGAGCATCAATGGTTGATGGTTAGTAAAACCACTAGTTTCAAGAAGGGCAAGGGAAAGAAGGGATACTTCATGAAATGGCAAATCAGTTGCTGCTCTAGTGAAGAAACCCAAGGTTGAACCCAAACCCGAGACTAAGTGCTTCTGTAATGAGGGGAACGGTCACTGAAGCAGAACTACCCTAGATACTTGGTAGATGAGAAGGCTGGCAAGGTCGACAGAAGTATTTTGGATATACGTTATATTAATGTGTACTTTACTAGTACTCCTAGTAGCACCAGGGTAATAAATACCAGTTCGGTTGCTAAGTGTTAGTAACTCGAAATAAAAGGCTACAGAAACTAGCTAAAGGTGAGATGACGATAAGTGTTGGAAGTGTTTCCAAAGTTGATGTGATCAAACATCGTACGCTCCCTCTACCATCGGGATTGGTATTAAACCTAAATATTTGTTATTTGGTGTTTGCGTTGAGCATAGACATGATTGGATTATGTTTATCGCAATACGGTTATTCATTTAAGGAGAATAATGGTTACTCTGTTTATTTGAATAATACCTTCAATGGTCTTGCACCTAAAATGAATGGTTTATTGAATCTCGATCGTAGTGATACACATGTTCATGCCAAAAGATACAAAATAGTAATGATAGTACCACATACTTGTGGCACTGCCATTTGAGTCATATTGGTATAAAACGCATGAAGAAGCTCCATGTTGATGGATCTTTGGACTCACTCGTTTTTGAAAAGATTGAGACATGCGAACCATGTCTATTGGTAGATATGCATGAAGAAACTCCATACAGATGGATCATTTGGACTCACTTGATTTTGAATCACTTGAGACATGCAAATCATACCACATGGGCAAGATGACTGAAAGGCCTCGTTTTCAGTAAGATGGAACAAGAAAGCAACTTGTTGGAAGTAATACATTTTGATGTGTGCAGTCCAATGAGTGCTGAGGCATGCAGTGGATATCGTTATGTTCTTACGTCACAGATGATTTGAGTAGATGCTGAGTATATTTACTTGATGAAACACAAGTCTGAATTATTGAAAGGTTCAAGTAATTTCAGAGTGAAGTTGAAGATCGTCGTGACAAGAGGATAAAATGTCTGTGATATGATCATAGAGATGAATATCTGAGTTACGAGTTTGGCACACAATTAAGACACTATGGAAATTGTTTCACAACTAATACCGCCTGGAACACCATAGTGTGATGGTGTGTTCGAACATCATAACTGCACCCTATTGGATATGGTGCATACCATGATGTCTCTTATCGAATTACCACTATCGTTTATGGGTTAGGCATTAGAGACAACCGCATTCACTTTAAATAGGGCACCACGCAATTCTGTTGAGACGACACCGTATGAACTATGGTTTAGAGAAACCTAAGCTGTCGTTTCTTAAAAGTTTGGGGCTGCGACGCTTATGTGAAAAACTTTCAGGCTGATAAGCTCGAACCCAAAGCGGATAAATGCATCTTCATAGAATACCCAAAACAGTTGGGTATACCTCCTATTTCAGATCTGGAAGCAAAAGTGATTGTTTCTAGAAACGGGTCCTTTCTCGAGGAAAAGTTTCTCTCGAAAGAATTGAGTGGGAGGATGGTGGAGACTTGATGAGGTTATTGAACCGTCACTTCAACTAGTGTGTAGCAGGGCACAAGAAGTTGTTCCTGTGGCACCTACACCAATTGAAGTGGAAGCTTATGATAGTGATCATGAAACTTCGGATCAAGTCACTACCAAACCTCATAGGACGACAAGGATGCGTACTACTTCAGAGTGGTACGTAATCCTGTCTTGGAAGTCATGTTGCTAGACAACAATGAACCTACGAGCTATGGAGAAACGATGGTGGGCCTAGATTCCAACGAATGGCTCGAGGCCATAAAATCCGGAGAGGATCCATGTATAAAAACAAAGTATAGAATTTGGAAGAACTACTTGATGGTCGTAAGGCTGTTGGGTGCAGATGGATTTTAAAAGGAAGACGGACAATGATGGTAAGTGTCACCATTAAGAAAGCTCGACTTGTCGTTAAGATGTTTTCCGACAAGTTCAAGGAGTTGACTACGATGAGATTTTCTCACTCGCAGCGATGCTAAGATTCTGTTGGAATTATATTAGCAGTTACTACATTATTTATGAAATCTTGCAGATAGGATGTCCAAAAACATTGTTTCCTCGACGATTTTCTTGAGGAAAGGTTGTATGTGATACAACCAGAAGGTTTTGTCAATCCTGAAATATGCTAACAAGTATGCAAAGCTCCAGCAATCCTTCTAAGGACTGGAGTAAGCATCTCGGAGATGGAATGTACGCTTTGATGAGATGATCAAAGATTTTGGGTTTTTACAAAGTTTATGAGAAACTTGTATTTCCAAAGAAGTGAGTGGGAGCACTATAGAATTTTTGATGAGTATATGTTGTTAACATATTGTTGATCAGAAATGATGTAGAATTTCTGGAAAGCATACTGGGTTATTTGAAAAGTGTTTTTCAATGGAAAACCTGGATTAAGCTACTTGAACATTGAGCATCAAGATCTATAAGGATAGATCAAAAATGCTTAATAGTACTTTCAAATGAATACATACCGTGACAAGATTTTGAAGGAGTTCAAAATAGATCAGCAAAGAAGGAGTTCTTGGCTATGTTACAAGGTGTGACTATTGAGTAATACTCAAGACCTGACCACGGCAGAAGAGAGAGAAAGGACGAAGGTCGTCCCCTATGCTTTAGACGTAGGCTCTACAGTATGCTATGCTGTGTACCGCACCTGAAGTGTGCCTTGCCATGAGTTAGTCAAGGGGTACAATAGTGATCCAGGAATGGATCACATGACAGCGGTCGAACTTATCCTTAGTATCTAGTGGACTAAGGAATTTTCTCGATTATGGAGGTGGAAAAGGAGTTCGTCGTAAAGGGTTACGTCGATGCAAACTTTGACACTAATCCGGATGACTCTAAGTAGTAAACCGGATTCGTATAGTAGAGCAGTTATTTGGAATAGCTCCAAGTAGCGCGTGGTAGCTGCATCTACAAGATGACATAGAGATTTGTAAAGCACACACGGATCTGAATGTTGCAGACCCGTTGACTAAAACCTCCCTCGTAAGCATAACATGATCAAACCCTAGAACTCGTTGAGTGTTAATCACATGGTGATGTGAACTAGATTATTGACTCTAGTAAACTCTTGGGTATTAGTCACATGGCGATGTGAACTTTGAGTGTTAATCACATGGTGATGTGAACTAGATTATTGACTCTAGTGCAAGTGGGAGACTGTTGGAAATATGCCCTAGAGGCAATAATAAAATGGTTATTATTGTATTTCCTTGTTCATGATAATTGTCTATTGTTCATGCTATAATTGTGTTAACTGGAAACCATAATACATGTGTGAATACATAGACCACAACATGTCCCTAGTAAGCCTCTAGTTGACTAGCTCGTTGATCAATAGATGGTTATGGTTTCCTGACCATGGACATTGGATGTCATTGATAACGGGATCACATCATTAGGAGAATGATGTGATGGACAAGACCCAATCCTAAGCATAGCACAAGATCGTGTAGTTCGTTTGCTAAGAGCTTTTCTAATGTCAAGTATCATTTCCTTAGACCATGAGATTGTGCAACTCCCGGATACCGTAGGAATGCTTTGGGTGTACCAAACGTCACAACGTAACTGGGTGGCTATAAAGGTGCACTACATGTATCTCCGAAAGTGTCTGTTGGGTTGGCACGAATCGAGACTGGGATTTGTCACTCCGTATGACGGAGAGGTATCTCTGGGCCCACTCGGTAATGCATCATCATAATGAGCTCAATGTGACTAAGGAGTTAGCCACGGGATCATGCGTTACGCAATGAGTAAAGAGACTTGCCGGTAACGAGATTGAACGAGGTATTGGGATACCGACGATCGAATCTCGGGCAAGTAACATACCGATAGACAAAGGGAATTGTATACGGGATTGATTGAATCCCCAACATCGTGGTTCATCCGATGAGATCGATGTGGGAGCCAATATGGGTATCCAGATCCCGCTATTGGTTATTGGCCGGAGAGGTGTCTCGGTCATGTCTGCATGGTTCCCGAACCCATAGGGTCTACACACTTAAGGTTCGGTGACGCTAGAGTTGTTATGGGAAATAGTATGTGGTTACCGAAGGTTGTTCGGAGTCCCGGATGAGATCCCGGACATGACGAGGAGCTCCGAAATGGTCCGGAGGTGAAGATCGGTATATTGGACGAAGGGTATTGGAGTCCGGAATTGTTCCGGGGGTACCAGACTATGGCCAGCATGTCCGAAAGGGGTTTCGGAGGCCCCAGCAAGCGTTGGGGGGCCTTATGGGCCAAGGGGAAGGGGCAAACCAGCCCACTAAGGGGCAAACCAGCCCACTAAGGGGCTGTGCGCCCCTCCCAACCCCTCTCACGTAACCAGGAGAGGTGGGGGGCGCCACCCCTAGGGCAGCCGTCCCTCCCGGCTTGGGGGGGGGGGGAGTTTCCTAGGGGGTGGGGGCGCCCAAACCCATCTAGCGTTTCCCCTGGCCGCCGCCTCCTCCTCTAGATCCATCTAGAGGGGCCGGCCCCCTCTCCCCTTCCCCCTATATATAGTGAGGGGGTGGGAGGGCAGCCGCACCCCTTGCCTGGCGCAGCCCTCTCCTCCTCCAACTCCTCCTCCTCCTCCTCCGTAGTGCTTAGCGAAGCTCTGCCGGAGAACCACGAGCTCCATTGTCACCACGCCGTCGTGCTGCTGGAGTTCTCCCTCAACTTCTCCTCTCCCCTTGCTGGATCAAGAAGGAGGAGACGTCCCCGGGCTGTACGTGTGTTGAACGCGGAGGCGCCGTCCGTTCGGCGCTAGATCGGATCTTCCGCGATTTGAATCGCCGCGAGTACGACTCTATCAACCGCGTTCCTGTAACGCTTCCGCTTAGCGATCTTCAAGGGTATGAAGATGCACTCCCTCTCTCTCGTTGCTAGCATCTCCTAGATTGATCTTGGTGACACGTAGGAAAATTTTTAATTATTGCTACGTTCCCCAACAGGTTGATCGTAGGCAATGGCAACCGACCGCCATACCTGTCGAGAGAAGGCGCAACCAATGGCTGGATGGTCAGTCGTCTCCTGCTCGATGTCGTAGAGGCAGCAGGCTAGGCTGCAGGGCCACCCTCAGGCTGCCAGGCGATCCGCTGTCAGCAGCCTTCTCTGCACGAGGAGCCAGGAGAAGAACCCGCACTTGTGCTCAGCCTTGGTAGTTGGCGCTCCAGATGGCATCCCCGTTGACGGAGGAGAAGGAACCATTGAACTTGATGTCATAAGCTGATTTAGATGAATAGAGGCCATCCAGAGTCCAACGCCATGTGACTGTGTCCACTAAGCCCCGCAGGAATTGGATTTTGCCACGAGCTCCTCGAATGTCAAAACACCACACAAATCTTGGTTTCCCACAAAATTTCAGAATTGCCAGAATTGTTTTGCTATTTTTTGAATTTACCGTTTATTGGTTAAACCTGGTCAAACACGGTCAACATGCTTAAAATCTGGTTTTGGACCTAGCTTATCCGGTTTTGAGACTTGAAGGACCAAATGTATACCAAAAAATCTTAAGAGACCAAGTCTACACTTTTGAGGAACTTAAAAGACTATAAACATACTTTTCTCTTTAAAATAAGAGCTTCATGGAGCCCGGGGGTAAAAAATCACCACCCCTCCCTTAGATCCTTACGCATGTAACAAATTAATTCTTATCACCACCATTTAAACATACACAGTGACATGTCTGTCACGTTCTTTGACAGAAGATACTATAGTACGTAGCACCTATGAACTATGAACTTGGCATAGACCAAGCGAGTACGCCCTCACACCAACACACAAGCCTGAAAGCTTGGATCACGTCTGTAATTCTCGTGAGCTGGCAAAACCAATCTATATCAAAAGCATATCCATCGATACACAAGGTTTGTCTTGGTGACACTGAATGTCTTGGTGACAAACACAAGGTTTATTATACATGGATAGTGAAATGTGTAAGCTTAACTAGGGCCACTCAGTAGTGGGTCCTAATTTGTATGTATCGATGTTATTGAAAACTATTGTAGTACAACCAACAAATATGAAAAAAATATGTATCTTCATATAACTTTCCCAATTAAAAGTAAACGCATAAATCTTGATAAGTTGGGTTGATTTTGAGCGAGTTAAGATGAGGAATGCAAGTCAGTAATATTGTTGGGTGTTGAATTGCAAATTATGATGCAGACTACATATCAAACTAAGAAAAAAAAGTGATGCACAAATTTCCATGCGTACCTTTGTGAGTGATAATATTTGACCAAGTACAAACCAAGCATTTTCATCACTAAAAAAATAGCGCGCTATAGCATCCTCAGAATTGTCTCGCTAAATAAATCAGTGTACAATGCCTCACTAATAGCACGATATAGCATATGCTTATAGCGTATTTTAAGGCCAGCGCTATTTTGCTATAACACGCTATTTTTTCCTTGATTTTCATACATACATATCAAACCAAAAAAAATGCATCCACATTTCACGTGTGTTGAGCCGAATAAAGCTAACTCAAGACCAAATGCATAGTATGCATGTCATGCCAGTTGATTGGTCAATCTAAGAACATGAATGACAGATTTTTCCATGAAAAAAATCAGTAAAAAAGTGCAACAGTTTTAGGAAAAAACATGGTATGAATTTTTCATATTCCAGAATTTTTAGTGAAGTGTAAAGATAATTATCCATTTTATGTACTTGCACAAAAAGTAGGCAAGCATGCATTCTAAAAATCTTGGTCAACTTTATAACTCCGAGCCATGATATTTAAGAGAACTAATAGACACAAGAACCAATTATATATATGCAACTCATCTAAGTGGCACATTTTAATTCGTAAGATTTATGATTTGGTTATTTTCCTTTTTTCTCTGATCTATAATAGTTTGGTTAAATAAAAAGGAGGTCTAGAATAGAAAGAAAAAACTATGTCAAACTCATAGTAATACATGTTTCAAATTTAGTAAATTGTATTTTCCATAACATATGTTAAAATTGTATACTCCTTCCTATCTAAATTAATTAAAGCAGCCTCTATACAATATCCTCTACACATTGTATACAGGTTGCGTCAATTAATTCAGATTGAAGGCAATAACAAAAATATGTATTTTGATATTGAGTTGTATCATTACATAGTTGCTAAATATATTAGAAAACTACAATTTTAAGATTATATGTTGAAAAGATAAAATGTAACTACGAAAAAAAGTAAAAATGTGTAGTATAAATAAATAGTATGTACTTATAACTCATCACGGTGAAATAACAAGTACGGCTCACGAGAGTTAAGTGCATTTGATCGTACATTTCCTTGCCTAAAATAGTTGCACCTTTCGGACAACCCTATGTTGGTCACCATCTGAAGTCCTGACATAACGTTCCCGTCCCTGGAGCAGCTGGTGCTCACAAAGTCTCCAGAGTTGACCAGACTCCCTTTCCAGATGCACAGCTTTCCGCTAAAGCTATAGGAGCTACAGTTTGATGATGTTGAATGCTGGAACAGATTGGAATGTGAAGAAGGTGTCAAATCTTTCCTGCAACCCTTTATTAAATTTGGCTATGTGAGGGAAATATCATGATCAGCCCCCGGCTAGCTACATGGTTCTCGATATCATCATATATCCAACAAAATGGTATATAACATGCTCGATATCATCATATATCCAACAAAATGGTATATAACATGAAGGACATCCAACGGTAACAATTTAACATTGTTTCATCTGGAACTACGCAGAGGAAAGCAGCCTGAAGCCAACGATGCAGCAGCGAGGACTAAATTTCTAAACCTCGAAACCTCTTCTGAAGCCAATGATGCAGCAACAAGGACTAGAATTCTGAACCTCGAAAGCTCTATCTGAATTTTGAATTCAACTATGCAGCAAGGACTGGAATTCTAACTCATTGTAACTTGATTTTGAAGCTGGGAGGAGCCATGTTTTCATTCATCCTCCCGATCGACCGCGGTCAGAAGGTGCATGCTATGTGTCTTATTTTTTCTGTTTATACATGAACATACGTCGGACCTGGTGGTCAGTCCGATATCTGAAATATCTAGTTGGAGAGTGGTGTTGCTTATGTTTTTGTTGAGTACGCTGGGAAATGCTTGTACTGGCATTACCTGCAGGGAGTTTTAACGTATGATCAATGTATGTATTTAAAGTGTATTTGCAGTCATAATAAACTTGGGTTTATGTAGGAGAAGTTTTGATTTTTAAAATAGGGGTTATATAAAATAGGGTTTTTTTTGGGTACATATAAATAGGGGTTAGAGCAGAGGAAGCAGAGGATGTGGCTGAGGAACAATATCAACATGGAGGGGCATTGGGTGGTGCTCTGCTTCTTCATGCCGGCGTGCCGCTGGGTCTGGGATGGACCACGTCACCCGAGACCCAGCCACCCGAGCCAATTCCCTCCGAGCGCCAGCAGTGTCCGAATCCAAATTCCAACCCAACCCACCCTACTCGCCTCATGCCACTCCCCATGCTTCTCTGCTTCCCCTTTCCACCGCTGCGCTGCCCCCTTCTCGCCCTTGCCATGGCGGCGGCCTCACCCTCAAGCCGCTGGGGTGCCGCCGCGGGCACGTGCGAGTTGGGGCGTCGCCAGAGACTACCGAGCAACCACCGTCCAGAACCCAGGCGATTATGGACAAGATCTCTTCTGCCGGCGACGAGGTCGGCGGCGCCGGCGGGGCGTACTCATATGACGCGCTGAAAAGGTTGGACCAAATCTGCTCCAGCATATGCTCACCTCCCCAAGAGGTAGTATCCTCCTCCTCATCCAAAGCCCCTCCCCAAATCGTCACCCGCGTCCAAGGCCCAGCACCGGCAGCTGCCGATCTTGGTGTAGAGACCTTCGACGTGCTGGTGTGCGGCGGCACATTGGGCACCTTCATAGCCATCAGGATCATTGAGAGGAACGCCATCAAAGGGAGGGAGCAGGAGTGGAACATCTCCAAGAAGGAGATGTACTTGTGCTCAGCCTTGGCACGGAGGAGAAGGAACCATTGAACTTGAGCTCATAAGCGGATTTAGATGAATAGCGGACATCCGGAGTCCAACGCCAGGAGACCGTGTCCACTAGGCCCGGTGAGAGGACGACGGAGCTGAGCAAAGTCCACAAATGGACGAACTCAGCCACAAGCTCCGGCGTGGATATCGCTCTCAAAGGCCGCAGCCACCCGTTGTCCTGCAGCTCGAAAGCCACGGACCTGTTTCTGAAGCGAAGGAGCGCGAATAGGTTGGGAGCAAGCTTCGCCGGTGCCGTGCCCTGTAGCCACCGCGAATCAGCCGAAGGGCACCGGTCAGTAGCGTCATTTGGCGTCATGGTTCCCACCCAAGGCTTGCCCTTCTCCATCCAACCGTACCAATCCAATGCAAGCGCATCGCCGAGCTGAACATTTGGATGTTCTTGAAACCTAAGCCACCTAGGGATTTTGGCCATCACACCTGCTGTACTGTTGTTTCCTTTTAAATTTTAAAATAGGAGCTTCATAGAGCTTGGGGGTAAAAATATCATCACTCTTCCCTAGATCACTACTAGGAAAAAGCCTAGCAGCAGCGCGGGTTTTAGGCCTATCAGTAGCGCGGGACGATGCGCTACTGATAAGGCACTACAGCTAACTTGTAGCAGTAGCGCATGTCATCTCACGCTACTGCTATACATGGATAGCAGTAGCGTTCTTTGGTGAAGAGCGCTGCTGATATTATCTGCAGCGCTTTTCACAGGGACGCGTTACTGGTAACTTTGTTCCCCTCGCTACTACTAGTTTTATTAATTTTTTTCTGCATATTTGTTTTGTATTTGAACAGGCTTTATACAATAATCTTTAGCATATCATACACATACAAATGTAATCATAACATATACATACAACTAGTCTCATCAAATCATGTCATCATCATAATCATCATCCAACACAAAGTGGTCTCTCGTCATCATCTCGAAAATAGTGATACAAGTCTTGATTACTTGCAACTACATCGTCATCCATCTAAACAATGATATACACGAGAAGAGCTATCACTTTGAGTGAGAGCGAAACTATGCAGTACATGAGTTCGTATCCCTCTCTCGCATTAGCGTGAACCTAAACTAAGTACTGCCTGTCGCTCGGAAACCGGAAACCGGTACACCTGGGCCTGACACTCCGGCCACTCGTCGTATATATACTCCTGGCGTAGCACTTCTTCGCCATCGATGATCTATGCACCTGCATCGTCACATGAGTCGATGATATGCAACATATATAGTTGAGCAACAGAAAGAGACAGACTTGGTAAAAATAGAAGCAACATATCATAAGCATAAATAACAAAGTTGATCGTACCCAAAATGCCCTAACTAGAGTGATCGGCGCTAGTCGAGGAGGACGGTGTAATTACATCACAAATAAAGTTTCATTGTGCATAACTCAAAGTTTCGTCATACAGAAAGTATGGACTAAACGGACACATTGTCATATATCGACAATCACTCCATGTCGTGTCATCCATCCAAGTCAGGGAGATAGTCCCCGAGCCTAGTGAAAGGCTTCAGGTCAAGACGCTGAGAGGCTACCCGTGTTCGGACGTCTTCCCGCGACATTTGTCCTTCTTCGTAGAACATCCTTGTTTTTCCGACGACCTCCTTCATGATGATTTGGGCAAGTTCGCGTTGGATGTGATAGAACTCAGCTCGAAGTCGATGATCCTCGATATCTCCTACGTTCTTTGCCCATTGCAGAATATGGGCATCGCCGGATGTAGGTGACATGCGAAGGTTCTAGTGATCCCGTCTGTACTCCAACATGTGGTGTAGGACATAGAATCCATCATTAAGAGAATCATTCGGTTGCTGGATGCAGCAGAAGTCGGTTTTATGGCCGAAGGCGGGCCTGCCGCCCCTTCTCTTCTTGTCCTTGACCTCTCCACCCCGTGCGTCGTAGTAAAACATAGCACTGTCGAGAACATCCTTGATGTGGGTGTAATCCTTTTTGTTAATGTTCTTCGACGAGTCTAAGTAAAGAGCGTGGGAGTATTGGGGGTAGAGGATGATGAGGACGGCGCGCCCGCCGCTGCGCAAAATAAGTACACCTCAAATTAATTAGCCTCCACCGTGCAAATGAATGATTGAAATCGAAGGAAGGATATCCGCGCGGATGACTTACAGGGGATGATAAGGCACGAGAATCGTCTCCTTCTCCTTATTGGCGAGCATGAAACTGACGATGTATTCCCTCGCGTATTCACGGTGCTTTGCGCAGACTCCCAAGAAGCTCTCGTGCATGAAGTACGGGTCAGCGACACATATATGAGGTATCTGCTCAACCCCGATGATGTAGTTCATGTGCAAGGCATAAAGGCGGACAAACGTAAAATCCAGCTTCTTCACGTGAAACATGTCAAATATGTAATCGAATCGAAGGAAGAACTTCTCCGGGGGGAATGTGTCGACGTACGATAATTGCTGCAGAACGTTAACCACGTAGAGTGGGTATCCTGGATCTTTCGAGGCGATGAGGCCTTTCTCTATCCGCAGCACATCGTCATGAAGTCTCCTTAGATCGCCAAATCTGGCCCTTAGCGCTGCTGCAGGTAGGATTGGTTGACCGGGGATATGCCATTTATCCGCACCGGGGATATCTATACGGTCTTGAACCCGAGGCTGCTGAGGCGGCTGGATCATAGAATCAATTTTTTTGCCTTTCCTCGATCTCTTCCTAGACTTCTTTACTACCGGAAGGTCGTCCATAATACGTTCAGCCTCCGCAGATGGCAATTCAGGCACCGACTCATGACGCTCAAACCCTGAGTAGGCGCCAGTATAGACATACTGTTGAGTGGCATCGTCATCCTCATCCTCATCCATGGCGACATCATCAGCAACTAATGGAGCCTCTTCCTTACCCCGTCTGCTATCACCCAACCCGACACCCGACGCTAATTGGGTAGGTGGGGTGTTGATGTTCATACCTTGCTGAGGCTCCGTGCTCGTGGGTGTGCTCCCGGCCGCCTCCATACGAAGCAGACTCTTTGGCCACAACAGGACCCACCCATTGCAACGATCACCAAGCCGCCGCGGGGTATCGTCGTCATCCCCCTAGTACCAGAGGAGGCAAATTCTCGTGGCCCGGTTTGACACTGGCCACGGAAACCTTAAAGACGTTCGGGGGGATCGGCCGGCTGTGGAACAGTGGTTCCTTCGGCTTCATTATCGTCGCCTTCGCCACGTCCACCTCCTGGTCGCCGATGGTGTACAATATGGTGCACGGGGTTTCGTCGGCCTGCAAAGAAAAGTCTGCGACGTGAGACATCCGAAAGGCAACGAAAACGGGAGATTATACATTTATTGAAGGGGGCGGGTGTGACAGATACCGTGAGGGCGTCGAGCTCTGCCAAAGACGAAGCACCGCCGAGCACGTCCGGTGCGGGAGCCGGTGCGGGAGCAGGTGCAGCTGCAGGTGCTGGTGCAACGCTAGTCGAGCTGCTCCCCAAGAAGTCAGCAAGGGGAAAGTCCGCTGCATTTTTTTTCTGGATTTTGCCTGGTCCAATTAAAAACGGTCGGAACCAAGGAAGTAGAAATATCTACAACCACCTGTTTTGCGGCAGCTACCGCTGTTGCGACTGTCTGAGTTGATTTCTTCTCAACCGCAATCTCAACCTTCTTGTCGATGTTTTCTTCAGTTAACCTCCGTCTTTCCTTTCTCTCCTCCGTGGTCTCACGGTAGTACTTCTTCCACGTGGCGCCGTCTCCGACACCGTGCACGCGTCCATACGATGGTCGAGTCTCCACCGGGGGTCGTTTCAATATGTTCAACGCCCGGTTGAATGGAGTGTCCCACTTGGGCCTCGCCAACGCCTCAGACGGCGAGTCGCTTTCGGCCGCAATCCTGTGCCGCTCTCTCTGCAAAAGGCACAAGCGTTTACAAATATGACTAACGTGCAATCGAATTGATCAGAAACTAAAATTACCAGCAGTCTCATGAACTCCGTCGTGACCGCGTTTGTCTCGAAAACCTTCTTCACTGGGTCCCAATGGTGCCGGGCCCTGAGGACGTCACGCTCCCGCGGGACGGTGAAATCCGCCAAGGGGTCTGGGATGCCCAGACTCGCGGCTTCCGCGTCCTCCTTGGCCCATTTGGACCTCTTCCCGTCGTAACCACGGCTTCCGAGGTGGTGGCTCCCAATGTTCCTCTCTTGAAGCCCCTTCATGTACTTAGACTTTTTTTGGCAGCTTCAGCCTCGCAAGCCGCCTTGAATATTTGAAACTGCTCTTCCGTGATTCTCCGATTATCCTTTACAATCTCGGAGTAGGGTTCATTCTTGTTGACGATCCGATATTTCACCCTTGTTTTCCAGGCGGCCAACGCGTCGCTAAACTTGGTCATGGCGTGTTTGTTTATCTTCTTCATTGCCAGGTCCTTATCTGGATCTTTATAATCCTTTTCATTCCGGCCCGGGAACAAGAATATCTGGTGCAGCTTCTTTAGGAGGGAGGGCCTCATATTATCTATCTTTTGTAGTTTCTCATCGTTGATGGTGGCGGTTGTCCATACGATGCAGTCTAATTGATTGCCGTAGCACGTGCGCGCTTCCTCGGGCGCTTTTGGCTCAAAATTGCCGTCATCCACCTCCGTGACCACCAGTTTAGTAGTCCTGAGCTTGTTAGGAAGCCGTTGCCTCTTTGCTTTCGGTTCTACACCGGCTCCGCTAGTCTCGGCGCCGGTCTCAGTCCCAGCGCCGGTCTCGATGCCGGTATCAGTCTCAGCGCCGGTCTCAGTCTCAGCGTCGGTCTCAGTGTCAGCACCGGTCTGCGTGTCGGTCTCAGCCCCCGATGAGACGAGTGGGCCCAGCAACAACATCAGTTGATCGTCGGCAAGGCTCAAAAATTCGTCTGCCACCAGGTAGACGTCGTCGCAATAACCAGAACCCTGTCCTTCATTGTTGCTAGCCATGTTTCCTACGATTAAATCTAGTAAATTAATTCTAGACCTAATAAAATGAATAATGACATAAAAAGGCCTATGTTTTGCAGGAACGTTCAATCCTTCTCGGTGCGGAAAATCCCGGGCACTCGATATGTCCTAGTTTGTAGCACAAGTCATGCCGAAATTCACGGAAAATTTCGGGATGACCTTTGCTAAAAAGTGGACAAATCGAGAACCTGAAATTTGCCGGAATGGAAATGAATCAACATTCCGGGAAAACATAGGCCACTCAGCTTCATTCCCTGGAAACAACAAAAGGCCACTTGGGCACAATCGAAACATGGGCAAACACAATTGAGGAATTTGCATATATCCTCACCACTTCAAATTTGCATGTCCTAGCGTTTGACACTTCAAGAAAATCTACACAAATCTCATGCTCTTTCGAACTCAATTCAAAAACCAAATATAGATTATATTTAGTTAACTACTGAACTAAACTTTACTCTAAACTAAACCCTACTGCCCTAATTAACATCTAATTAAACAAACTCAATTCAAAAACTAAACCCTACTGAACTAATTAACATCTACATTATCTACTACTTAACATCTATTATTACCCTAACTAAAAAACATCAACATTATCTACTACTTAACATTAACATCTATTAACTAAAAAGGATGGGTGGGGGGCTTATAGAGAGGGGAGAGACGATGGCGAGGAGGTGCTCGGCGACGGAGGTAGGGGCGGCGAGGGCGGGCTCAGGATCGGGACGCGGCGGTCCTGGCAGGCTCGGGGGCGGTGAGGTCGAGGGCGGCGGCGGTGAGGTCGAGGGCGGCCCGAGAGGCGCGGCGGTGAGGCTGGGCAGCCTCGGGCGGCGGCTGTGAGGATGAGCGCGGCGTCGACGCCGGCAGGAGACGGCGGCGAAGTGGGGGAGACGGCGGCGAAGCGGTCGAGCAATCAATTCGGGGGAGAAGTGGTGGCCGGGGGGAAACTATTTTTGGTTAAGTCAAAAGTAACGATAGCGCGTTACAGAAAACGCGCTATAGCTAAGTTAGCTATAGCGCGTTTCAGAGAACGCGCTACTGCTACGTCTTCCTCATTTTTTCCCTTTTTCATTTATTTTTCTTTACATTATATATTTTTCCTTTCTCCTTTTTCTATTTCTTTCATTTTCATTTACTTTTCTATTCGTTTTTCATTTTATTTTCTTTTCGTTAGCAGTAGCGCTTTAAGCATAAACGCACTACTATAAGTATATTAGCGGTAGCGCGGTTTCTGGAAAATCGCTACTGCTATATGTAGCCCATCGGCTAAGTGATTGGAATTTTAGTAGTAGCGAGTTTTCGGTGAGACGCGCTACTGATATATGTCCATCTGCAGCGCGCTTATTTTGCACGTCTAGCAGTAGCGTGCTTTTTTAACAAGCGCTATTGCTAAAGTTCTGTGTATAACGTTTTTTCTAGTAGTGGATCCTTACGCATGTAACAAATTAATTCTTATCACCACCATTTAAACATACACAATGACATGTTTGTCACGTTCTTGGACAGAAGATACTAGTATAATACGTACCTACGAACTATGAAGGGCCTTTTTGATTCACAGGATTCTCAAAATACAGGAATAGAAAAAAAATCAGGAATATGGTGCCATGTCCTTTTTGTACCCTACAGGATTTGAAAGTGTATTTGATAGCACAGGCAAAACAACAGAATTCCACAAAGAGGTTTGAGTGGATGAAAAATTTTCCTTCAAAATATAGTACAAATAAATCCTATGAAAAAATTCCAAAGAATTCCAATCCTACAAATCAAACGATCATCATAGGAAAAAATCCTAAGGGTCCAAAAATCCTATGTAATTCCTTTGTATCAAAGGAGCCCGAACTTGGCATAGACCAAGCGAGTACGCCCTCACACCACAATTGACACACAAGGCTGAAAACTTTGATCGTGTCTGTGGTTCTCGTGAGCTGGCCAAACTGATATATATCAAAAGCATATCCATCGACACATGGATGCAAAAGACGTTGAATGTCTTGGTCACAAACACAGGGTTGATTATAGGATAGTGAAATATGTAAGCTTAACTAGGGCCACTCAGTAGTGGGTCCTAATTTGTATGTATCGATGTTACCGAAAACTATTGTAGTACAACCAACAAATATGAAAAAAAATGTATCTTCATATAACTTTCCCAATCAAAAGTAAACGCGTAAATCTTGATAAGTTGGGTTGATTGTGAGTGAGTTAAGATGAGGAATGCAAGTCACTACTATTGTTGGGGGTTGAGTTGCACATATCAAAGCAAGAAAAAAAGTGATGCACAAATTTCCATGCATACCTTTGTGAGTGATAATATTTGACCAAGTACAAAGCAAGCATTTCCATACATACATATCAGACCAAGAAAAAATGCATACATATTTCATGTGCGTTGAGCCGAATGAATCTAACTCAAGACCAAGTGCATAGAATGCATGTCATACCAGTTGATTGGTCAATCCAAGAACACGGAAGACATATATTTCTATGAAAAAACCAATAAACAAGTGCAACAGTTTCAGGAAAAAAACAATGGCATAAATTTTCATATTCCAGAAATTTTATGACATGTAAAGATAATTATCCATTTTATGTACTTACACAAAAAATAGGCAAGCATGCATTATAAAAATCTTGGTCAACTTTATAACTCCGAGCCATGATATTTAAGAGAACTAATAGACGAAAACACCAATTATATATGTGGAATCATCTAAGTGGCACATTTTAATTCGTAAGATTTATGATTTGGTTATTTTCCATTTTTTCTCTAGTCCATAATATTAGGTTAAATAAAAAGGAGGTCTCAAATAGGAAAAAAAAACTTTGTCAAAACCATTGTAATATATGCTTCAAATTTAGTGAAAATGTATTTTCCATAGCATATGTTAAAATTATATACTCCCTCCGGTCCAAACTAATTGACACATCCTCTATACATAATATGGAGGTTTCATCAGTTAATTCAGATCGGAGGGAGTAAAAAAATGTATTTTGATATTTAGTTGTATCATTACGTAGTTGTTAAATATAATAAAACTACAATGTTTAAGATCATATGTGGAAAAAATAAAATTTAATTACCAATATAAGTAAAAATGTTTAGTATTAATAAGTGATATGTGTTTGTAAATAATGCAAGGATCATTAAATTATTGGACATTCCTACGGGGTTTGCTATTTCTCCACTCTTGACGATCAGTTAATGGAAATAAATGTTGAACTTTAAAAGTCGAAGAAATTGCCATTATCTACGATAATAACTGATAAAAAATTGTTACCAAAAAATTATTTGATTGAATTGGAATATATCATTCAACATATGCAATGATTATGTTGTGGCAAGGATAACCCCATGTCTATAGAAAATGTTTTGGGACAACTAAAGCTTAATTAAGATAGTTTACAGAATAATACATTGAAACACCTTTTTTTATTCAATTGCGCAATGTGCCCAGAGAATTGAGAGATTATCGAAACAGACCCTGCACGAGCTGGATGAGATTAGGTCTACTTGATTAGAGTGACATTTCAAAATTTATAAACACAAGCATAAGAATAATCGACGACTTTATAAGATGCATGTTTGTTACAGTAATTGGGGAAATTGGTATGGTGTTGTTAAAGTGCATGATGTAATATGATTTTATGGATGTTTTGTGGATGCGGCGAGAACAACAAGTTGTTTCTCCGTGCAAAAGTTGGCATGAAAGAAAATTTTAGCATCACTTGGAGCAAGGATGAGTACATCTCATCGATGTTGAATGAAATGATTAAAATTTCTCCCTTTGACATTAATCATGGCCCCATGAGACTGAGAATGCTATGCCTTCAAAATAATTATTTGATAGAAGCATAGCTAATATAATAATAACAATTCACTTAAGTAACATATCTGGATTTGAGGACGAGCCTTCTCAAGGACAACCCGAGGAATTATGCTCTTTGCAAACTTGAAGTACCTCGATATGTCACAATCCTGACATGTATCAATTGCTATACTGCTTTAGAAACCTCATTAAGCTCAAGGTCTTATACCTATATATAGTGAACTCACATACGAATAATACCAAAGGAGGTCATATCTGACCTTAAAGTTTTACAAATAATATACTTGAGGATTTGGCGTGCATATCGTGGAGGAGGCTCTGTCAAATATAGCCGTACAATATTCCAAGAGTTGGGCACTCTACATCAATTGAAAGCATGTGGTATTGAGGCAGATGGCTTTACTGACTACGAATCACTAAGAGATGTGGCCGTGAATCTCCCCACTCGATATTTAATATACTAGGGAGTCTCAAAGAAACACATCCCTTCTGCTCTGGTATTCTTTTAGCTTACTTTGCGCGACAGACCTTGTATGAACTAGAAATTATATGGAGTAAATATCAGGAAGACAAGAACAAAACTATAGTTCGGTTCTCTGAATAAGCTCTTCCTGTGGTTTTTGGTGAACTTGAAAGAGATAATATGGGTAGGAAGATCTCTAGCGCATTTGTTTCCAAGGCTCACTTGTTTGGATCTGAATAGCTGCTCCAAGCTAGAGCACCTCTCCTGGGTAATTGCCTTCAACAACTGGAGGCATGTTTCTGCGGCATATGAAGGAAGCATTTCGGAGGACCAGGAATGACGATGAAATAGGGGAGAGTTCAAGTGCATCTGACAGTACATTTCCTTGCTTGAAACAGCTACGCATTTTGGACAACCCTATGTTGGTCACCATCTGCAGTCCCGATGTGACGTTCCCGTCCCTAGAGCAGCTGGTGCTCACTCCCTTTTCGGATGCACAGCTTGCCGCTAAAGCTGCAGGAGTTACAGTTTGATGATGTTGAATGCTGAGACAGGTTGGAATTTTGAGAAGGTGCCAAATCTTTCCTGCAACCCTCTATTAAATTTGGTTATGTGCGTGAAACAACATGATCAGCCCCTCCGTTCTGTACCGCCATACGCATGCCAGCTAGGTACAGGGCGCTCGTTATCATCATATATCCAACAACATGGTAGTAACAGGAAGGAGATTCAATGGTAATATTGTCTTGTCTGGAACTACGCAGAGGAAGGCTGCCTGAAGTCGACGATGCAGCAGTAAGGAATAAATTTCTGAACCTCGAAACCTCTTGTGAAGCCAACGTTGCAGCAACAGAGGACTAGAAGTCTGAACCTCAAAACCTCTATCTGAAGCCAACGTTGCAGTAGCAAGGACTGGAATCATGAAGCTCGTTGTAAACTTGATACGGAAGCTAGGAGGAGACATGTTTTCATTCATCCTCCTGACCGCGGTCGTATGGCGCGTGCTTTGTGTACAGTAATTTTTTTTTGCTGTTTGTATGAGCATATATGTAGGACCTGGTGGCCGGTCCGATATCTAAAAATCTCGTCGAGAGTGGTGTTACTTATGTTTATGCAAAGTAGGCTCGAAAATGCTTGTGTTGGCATTACCTGCAGCCGCAAGAAATTACTACATACTTCGTCCGTAAAGAAATATAAGATTATTAGATCACTATAAAGTAGTGATCCAAACAATCTTATTTTTCTTTATAGAAATTATTTAGATCACTAAAGTAGTGGTCCAACCAATCTTACATTTCTTTACAGAGAGAGTACATGTGACCAATATATTTACTACTCCAATATTTGAAGTGCTCAAGATTAGAATTTTTCCGTGTGTCATGGGTGCAGTCAAAATAAACTTGGGTTTATGTAGGAGAAATTTGGATTTTTCAAAGAGGGGTTATAAAAAAGGGGTCAGAGGGGGAAGCAGAGGATGTGGCTGAGGAGCAAAATCAACTTGGAGGGAGGGGCATTGGGTGGTGCTCTGCTTCTTCTCGACGGTGTGGGGCTGGAAGTACCACGTCGCCCAAGAGCAACTCACCCGAGCCAATGGCCTCCCAGCGCCAGTGCCCGAATCCAAATTCCAAGCCCACCCTACCCGCCTCATGCCGCTCCCCACGCTTCTCCTTCTTCCCCTTTCCACCCCTCCGCTGCCCCGTGCTCGCCCTTGCCATGGCGGCCGCCTCACCCTCAAGCCGCTGGGGTGCCGCCGCGGAACCGTGCGCGTCAGGGCGTCGTCGGAGACCACCGAGCCACCGCCGCCGTCCAGAACCCAGATGATCATGGACAAGATTTCCTCAGCCGGCGACGAGGTCGGCGGCGCCGGCGGGGCCTACTCATACGACGCGCTGAAAAGGCTGGACCAAATCTGCTCCAGCATATGCTCAGCTCCCCAACAAGTCTCCCCCTCCTCCTCCTCCAAAGCCCCTCCCCAAATCGTCACCCGGGTCCAGGGCCCAGCACCGGCGGCGGATGCCGATCTCGGCGCAGAGACCTTCGACGTGCTGGTGTGCGGCGGCACGCTGGGCATCTTCATCGCCACGGCGCTCAGCTACAGAGGCCTCCGGGTGGGGATCATCGAGAGGAACGCCGTCAAAGGGCGGGAGCAGGAGTGGAACATCTCGCGCAAGGAGCTCATGGAGATCGTGCAGGTCGGCATCCTCTCCGAGGCCGAGGCCGAGCAGGTGGTCACCAGCGATTTCAACCCCAACCGGTGCGGCTTCGAGGGTAAAGGCGAGATATGGGTGGAGGACATCCTCCACCTCGGCATATCGCCGGCGAAGCTCGTCGAGATCATGAAAGCGCGCTTCATTTCCTCAGGAGGAGCCATCTTCGAGGGGAAGAGCGTGTCGAGCATTTCGGTTCACGACGATCTTGCGGTGCTGCAACTGGGCGACGGTGACCGTCTGCGCTGCCGGCTCGTCGTCGATGCCATGGGCAACTTCTCCCCGATCGTGCGGCAGATCCGCTCCGGCAGGAGACCGGACGGACTGTGCCTCGTCGTCGGTGCCTGTGCCCGTGGGTTTGAGAAGAACACAACCAGTGATGTTATCTTCAGTAGCTCGTCAGTGAAGAGTGTTGGAGATTCAGGGGGATCAGTGCAGCTCTTCTGGGAGGCATTTCCTGCCGGCTCCGGCCCGACTGATCGCACCACATACATGTTCACATATGTCGATCCGCAGTTCGGGTGCCCAAAGCTGGAGGAACTCTTGGAGATGTTCTGGGATCTCATGCCTGGTTACCAAGATACAGTTCTTGACAACTTGGACATAAGGAGAGTCATATATGGGATCTTCCCGACTTACCGGGACAGCCCGCTGCCGGCCGCGTTCGACCGGATCTTGCAGGTCGGCGACGCCAGTGGCATCCAGTCACCCGTTTCATTCGGAGGGTTTGGGAGCCTGACAAGGCATCTCGGCCGACTGTCCAACGGTGTATACGAAGCGGTTTCAGGAGATTTCCTGGACACACAAAGTCTGAAGCTGTTAAACCCTTACATGCCGAATCTAAGCGCGTCATGGCTGTTCCAAAGAGCAATGTCGACGAGGCCCGGGACCGACATTTTGCCGACATTTATCAACGAGCTTCTCTTTGCGAATTTCCAGTCGATGCAGAAGCTTGGGGACTCGGTGCTTCGGCCGTTTCTCCAGGATGTGATACAGTTTGGACCTTTGGTGAAAACGTTGGGCCTGGTCATGATCAGCCGGCCGCAGATCTTGCCTGAAATATTCAAGCAGGTTGGAGTTGGGGTCATCCTCAACTGGTCAGGCCACTTTGTGATGCTTGGTCACTACACCTTCCTTTCCAGCTTTGTCGGTCCGGCTGTTAGGCCTTGGGTTAAATCTTTGGCGCCGAGGGATAGATATCGGTGGGAGCGGTATCTTGAAGCATGGGAATATGGAGCTGGCTTAGACTATCGTCAAGAGGAATGAAGAAGCTCCGGCCATTAAAAAGGAATACTATACTTACTTCCTCGGCAAATGAAAAAACAGGGGAATTTTGCCGCTGGTTGGGACAATGATCAAGTCTGTTATTACTATGCTCCCATTGAGAGATACACTTGCTGGGCTGAAGAACTGACTGAGGTGCTGCAATAATAAATAATAAAGTTTGTATATACCGTTTTGCATTGGGTTCAGGCTGGTTGCATTTCAAAAGCTCTGTTTGAAGCCGACGGTGCAGCGAGGACTAGAATTCTGAACCTCAGAAGCTGTGTCTGAAGCCGATGGTGCAGCGAGGGTGAACTTCACAAGCTGTGTCTGAAGCCGACGGTGCGGCGAGGGTGAACTTCAAAAGCTCTGTCTGAAGCCGACGGTGCAGCGAGGACTAGAATTCTGAACCTCGCAAGCTGTGTCTGAAGCCAACTATGAAGCTGTGTCTGAGGACTACTGGAATTCTGGAGCTCCTCTGCATTGTGAGCTTCAGATTGACGCTAAGAGGTGCCACGTTTTAACTGACGCTCCTGATCACTGACGGCGCTTTGTATCTTACATTTGTGTTTGGGCCATAATATGTTTATAAGATTGCTATCATGTGTTATAGAGTGTATGCTGGAAAATGCTTGTCTTGGCATTTTCTACAGGGAACTTATATCTGATCAACATATACTTACTATACTTCGGGCATTTGTTCGAGTTTGTCATTAAGAGATACACTTTCCTGTGTTGAAGAACTGAGGTACTGTAATAGCAAGAATTAAGTTTGTTGTTACTATTGCTCCCCTTAAAGGGAATGACAACACAATGTGGTTTGACAGAGCTGGGTGATGCCTGCAGTAATCAAGTCTGTTGCTACTAGTATGCTCCTGTTGTATGGAACAGTAACCAGTGTATTTTGGAATGGAAATTAATTCGGCTTGGATCATGATGCATTGGTGGATATGAAATTTGGGATGCTCTGTGGATCCTCATCAGTCATCATCCACCTAGGTGGTTGTACTTCTTCCACCTGTCATCTCCACACCGATCACCTGTCCTTGGATGTTATATAGGAGTATATGCAGTTGTGACGGTGCCTCGCCGGAGATGGTGCGGAGGAGGCCGGGATAGTAGACCTGCAATGCAATGCAGTATGCATTTTGCTATGTCCTAAAGTTTAAGGGAGAGGCTACTGACATTTGAAAGCTGTTCGTTCTGTTTTTCAACTCTGGGTGACTAGATGCATGTGCGGTAGTAGTGGTTTCAGGCTTGGTGCATTTTGCAGAACCTCTGTCTGAAGCCAACGAAACGACACAGCGGCGAGGGCTGGAATTCTGAAGTCCATTCTGGATCTGAGATGGAACCATGTTGTTCATCGACGTTCCCGATTGCCGATGGGACCCATATGCTGTCACGCGGTTGGTTCGTGGGGCCCACGAGAGGAACACTCTTTCAATATATGCTGTAGTGATCATATATAGTCAAACACCAGGTTGTGCTAAAATAAGTGTTACTGCAACTTACTCGTTCCCTATTTAAATCTCCAAGAGTTATCATCTAGTTCCCGGTCAAACTCTTTGCAACCAAGTCACCTGTCTTTGCAAATTGCAAGTGTGCCTTATATGCCTAACCAGTCATACGTCTTGATCTAGGTTCATTCTCCCCCAGCTCCATCCAGAAAGTCAGCATCATGGCCACCGCCGGAACCAAGCCGTCAACCATGCGCGCCGTCCAGTACAGCGGATACGGTGGCGGCGCCGCAGCACTCAAGGTCAGCTCTTGTTTTCGTCTTGATGAACTTTAGAATGCATGATTATGGTAGTATTTGTAAATGAAACCATATGCAGCTTCATGTGAAATTTGCAGCTGGTTGCAAGAGATCTGTGGCTTCAAAAGTTCAAACAGATCCTAAAACTTGTTGATGAATACTATCGAGTTTAATGATTCGGAGCCATACTACCCTTTTACCCTGGAAAGGGAAGATGGAGTTAGGAGTTCTCAATCAAGACACATAACTTAGAATTTAGGACCTGTGAATGCAGTTGACTTCTCAAGATTAGGTACAACAAATTAATGCGACTGAAATGAAGATTGACTTGGTTTTATTTCAGTACGTGGATATCCCTGTCCCTTCACCGAAGAAAGATGAGGTTCTTATAAGGATTGAAGCAGCAAGCATAAATCCAGCGGATTGGAATATCCAGAAAGGCTTGCTACGTCCTTTCGTTCCTAAGTTCCCGTTTATTCCAGGTATTCACGCATAAATTTAGTATTATGAACACGATTATCCGGATTTTCAGATATAGATTGCTTGTATACCAGACTTTAGCTTTTGTGGTGAAAATATTTCCCATCGAGTTGATTGCAACTTGTTACAGAATGGTTTACCTGGGTGGGGGGGGGGGGGGGGGGGGGGGGGGTCCTATGAGACAATACGAGAGTTAAGGGGGGAGAAGACCCGGTCTCATAGGATATTTTCCCCTTGAGGTAGTAATTCATGACTGGTCAAATCTTTGCAATGATATTACATTTTTCCTTTTGGCAGGGAGAGCATATCTAGTTTTGTTGTTAATTAGAAAATGAAAGATTTGTGTATACTTTGTTATCATAAAATGGCAATCTAACCACTCATTTCCCTACCTACAAATGAAACAGTAACCGATGTTGCTGGAGAGGTTGTTGAGGTAGGCCCTGCGGTTCAAGAGTTGAAAGTCGGTGACAAAGTTGTGTCCAAATTAGTCTTCTGGGTAATTCGGAAAGTCGTACAATTTTAACAATTCATTTTATGTTATTGCACATATCCATCATTCATGACACAAGGTATGTAATTACAGAAATCTGGCGGCCTCGCTGAGTATGTTGCAGCATCAGAGAGCATCACCGTCGCCCGCCCTGCCGGAATATCCGCTGCTGATGCCGCAGGGCTGCCCCTCGCCGGCTTCACTGCTTTGCAGGCCTTGAGGGCCATTGGGACCAAGTTTGACGGCACGGGCAGCGGCAGCAACATCCTGATCACCGCGGGGTCAGGCGGCATCGGCACTTACGCAGTTCAGCTGGCCAAGCTCGGAAACCACAATGTCACGGCAACCTGCGGTGCACGCAACCTGGAGGTCGTCGCGAACATCGGTGCCGATGAGGTGCTTGATTACAAGACCCCGGAAGGTGCGGCCCTGAAAAATTCTTCGGGCAAGAAGTACGACTACATCGTGAACATCACGAGCGATGGCAAGTGGTCGGCCTTCAAGCCGGCCCTCAACTTCCCTGGCAGAGTTGTCGACATAGCTTCCAACTTTTGGAACTTCGTCGCATCAATTTTGACATTTTTTCCAAGAAAAAGCTATCCATTATGATTGCATCGATGGAGAAGGAGGACTTGAGGTTCCTGCTTGACCTGATGAAGGAAGGGAAGCTCAAGACGGTTGTCGACTCACGGCACCCTTTTGAGAAGGTAGCTGATGCGTGGGAGAAGAGCATGAGCGGCCACGCGACAGGAAAGGTCATTGTTGAGATGTGAACTTCATGCATATGATCCTTTATTGTAAACTAGAGTAGTAGCAAGCGCATCCACAAAAAACGTTTTAATCATCTACTCCCTCTGCCTCAAAATATAAGACGTTTTTTGACACTATTTAGTGCCAAAAAACGTCTTATATTTAAGGGAGAGGGACTATTACTTTATCTTGTAAAAGTTCATATGGTGTAACAGCACATTCAGTCTAGAAGTCATGTAATGTTATTCAATATTTATTATTGCTACCATAGTTTTTTTTTTCTTCCATTGTAATAAAAAAGTATCAAACAAAACCTATAAACACAATAAATTTTAGGCATGAAGTTTAGCTTGCTAGACCCAAATAATTTATTATAGAACTTGTATTAGAGTTTACATCAACCACCTATCCTTTGATTTAGTAAAGTTTCATGACCGGACTATTTGTCAACAATTTATTCACGTCCACATCTCATAATTTTGTGTGCCACTTATGCTTTGTGTTTCATAATTGACAACTGAGATGCGAACGGGTTTATACTATCAATAGTACTTCGCTTCCATATTGATGTGCAATTTTCTGTGAACATTATGCTACGACCTGCCTCATCTTACACTATGCAATAATAAACCAAAATGACAATTAAGTTTACGTGAACCGTATTATATTCTTTGATTGGATTATTATTTTCACCATCGACAACAACAAAGCATCAGTGTAAAGTCATGATTCTTGTACGAAATAGAAAAGGCAGCTCAACCTCTATGAATTCTGAGATTGGGATAATTTTGTAAACACACTAGCAATGTAGTTTAAGTTACGTGAAACATCCTCGAAACTTGTGAAACTAATGGATATTACTAAAAAAGTTTAGAATGTGTGAATTTGATGGAACATGCGTGAAATTAAAGCAATTAACTCGGTAGCATTTCAATAAAATCTCAATTATTATTCACAAAATTTCTAATGAAATTTCACAAATCAGTAAGATTCACTCATATCAACGAATTTACAGGTATCCAAATTTCACATATTCGTATGATTTCACCCATGGCCCCACCATTATTGGCCCATCCACTCTGAAATTAACATTTCTCTCCAATAATGTTAGCTATATGCACTAGTGGCAATCACATAGATCATTATATTTTGTTGCATCCTTAATTTTTTAAATATTCATTGAATAATGTAATTTGTATTAAATGGCAAGTATGTGATATTATAAAGTAATCCCTCGGAAACTGATAAAGCATATATGAATATTAGACTAGCACAGTTTCTCAGCTCATGGACTTGTAGATGTCAAACCAATAACGTGAACACGCGTTAGGCTGGATTCATATTATATGGGCAGTACGTTTATAAATCCACCAAGTTAACACGACAAACCTCTTTTATCAGGAGGCAATTAAACCTAATGGCTAATACTCCACCCAAGGTGATTGCAACCCTCATATACACCCCCAAGTGTTAGTAAAACAGAGCGTTACATAGAGCATGACATATGTGAGGACACATTGGTTGAGATGTTGATATCTTTTATCGAACAAATCGTGTATGAGGGTGTTATGTTGTCATACCAAAAGAAAAAGCTTTAATTGCATTTTCTATAGGTAATTCTCCAACCACCGCTTGAAGCTCTCCCCTTGTTGTTTTTGCTTCTCGTGCTTGTTACACGGGCTAGTTTGGCTTTTGCAAGGTTTCTCTAGATTTTGTGGCCACTTTTTGGTCCTTGTGTGGCTTTCCTGGCTCTTGATGGTCGTGCTTTGCGCCATTTTGATGTATTTTTTCTAATGCAAATGACACGAGTTGTGTCACCTGCTCGAGAATTAGGAGGTACAGAGACTAACACAAAGGTCTTCGAGAACTATTAACTAGAGATCAAACACACATGAAATCTATGGACTTCTGCAATTTTTTCTGTGGAACTAGATGTCTGCCTTTTTTAGGGAATAATATCACAGCAACAATGCATGAGAACTTTGAAGAGGGACTTGCTGGTCCGTTGACAGAAACTAGATGATCTTTGTGCTGATATTAGTCCGTCTAGTGAAAAGAAGAAGTTATATGGACATTTACCAGCTCCTCTAATTTCTTTTCGCAAATTCAATGTTACTATGTTGAAAGTTGTTTAGGCCAGGTGTCCTTTTAGGAAATTATGGTTTGTAAAATTCCTTCGAAGATAAAGTTTTCTTTTGGCTTATGTTGAAGAATAGTACACTTACTAAAGATAACCTTTTGAGGAGGGGACGGGAGCATAGTAAGAAAAACTGTAGATTTTGTAATAAAGAGGAAACGGTGGATCATCTTTTCAAACATTGCTCGCTTGCGAGCAGTGCATGTGCGTGGTAAAATGTGCTTCTAGAATTGGCATGAACTTAAATTATCTACAAGAGACATGTAATTGGATAATTTAGTGCCTTGGTAAGGTGAGAAATGTTGTATAGGGGTATCTGCCATTATGTTGGAAGACCAGAGAGAAGAAGAAGAATCATGTTTTCAAAATATATTTCCTTTTGATCCTACTAGTGTTATACTACACGCAGATCATTAGTTAGAATTTTTCTCTGACTTACAGAGGTCAGTGGTGAAGCTATGCACATGCATCGCCCCAAGCCTAGGAAAAGTCACCGAGGAAATAATTGTTTGAGGGGCCTAGATTGAAGATAATAGTCTCATTTGCCCCCTCAATCATTCGTAGTTTGCATTTTGCACCGTTGACTTCCACATATAACCCCTCCACAATCTAAGGTGCAAGGCTACTAATGATGCAGGTTGCCATTAATGTATTCATAAAAAAGTGTTTAGGCGGCAATGGCCTTACGGATTGCTCAATAGTTCCAAATAATGACGAGGATCTGTTGGCGTGAGCATGCCACTGGGGGTGGATGGTGGTTTTCAAGTTCATAGTTGTGTAAGATATGATTGAGATTCCAATGTTGATCTATCGTCAGTTTCGTATGGTTTTTGCATTGGCATGTTATGTTCTAGTGTGTTCTGGTTCAATGCTTGTAGCCTTGATCATGAGAGGAATGTAATAATCTCAGGAACTGTGCGGATAACGGTCCTTGACCTGTTTTATCAGTTTCAGACATGAAATTGGAAGAACCGCTTAATTTTTTGACGGGTAGGAAGTAGGAACCGCTTAGTTTCTAGAATCTTCCAACCGGTTTTGTCTGGCTTCTATAAGCTCTCGGCCAGTTTGTTCTTTTCTTGGCATTTTTATGTTTGTTTTTATTTCTTCGGCCATTTTTTTATTTCTTTCCTTAATCATTTTTTCATTTTACATTTCATGATTGGCTTTTCAAAATTCATGAACATTTTGCAAACCACGATTTTTTCCAAATTGTTGGCCTTTTTAAAATTTCAATAATATTTATCAGACACACTATTTTTTTTCAAATTCATGAATTTTTTTAAATTTTATTAACAAATTTTTATTGTGAAAGTCTCTTCAAATTTGCAACCTATTTTGGAAACCATCATCAATTTTGAAATTTATGAAAAATTCAATTTCATGATAATTTTCCAAATTAACAAACTATTTAAAAGTTTTTGATAATTTTAAAATCAAACCAACTTTTTCTATTTCACAAACTTCTTATAATGAATAGTTTTTAAATTCATAAATTTTTGAGTGCATGATTTTTTTTTCAAATTAGGAGCTCTTTGTAAAAATCCCTGGACTTTTTTTTCACTCGCAAACTTTATTTGAATCGGCAGACATTTTTCAAATTTTGTAAACGTATGTTTCAATTTCATGAAATGTTATCCAATTCGCAAACTTTGTTCATATTTTGTGAATTTTAAAATTTGGCGAACAACTTTAAAATGTTAATGGATAAAAAGTCTGACCTTTTTACTGATCTAGTAGGCTACCTCTTTTTTAGGGAAATCTAGTACCCTACCTGTTGGGATTTGCGAGCTGTCAAGTCCGAGTGAGTGAACGAGATAGCTGGGCCTTGGCCCGCTAGGGCGCGCGTGGGCACCAGCTTGTAAGTGATGATAAGATTCACTCATAGCATAGGCGGAAGATCCATCCAATTTTCTTTCTAGAATTTTTTGTTTAAAGAAAAGATGCCTAAAAATCTTTTTTTAGAACTTCTAAAAAATCATTCACTCTTGGTATCCTTTACCACATTCGCTTTCTATATTCTCTTTCTTTAGTTCAGACCCTAATGTTCGTGCACTGCGGAGGCTTCCACCTTTTCTCGGGAGCTCCTATACGACGCTTCAGGCGCCCTTTCGCGGAAGTGGCGCTCGTGTAGAAACACACTTGGGCCGGCCCAATGCGCGCGCTCGCTTGCCTGACATGTTGGCCACTTCGTTCGCTCGTTAGCTATTGACTGGTCGCTTGGTTCGTTGCTGACTAGTCCCAGTTGATAGGTCAATCGTTGACCAGCGTTGACTTTGCAACAAAAAAAACGTGAATTAAACTATGTTTATGGATTTTTTTAAAATTCATGAATTCGAAAACAAATCATAGACTTTTTATCATTCATATTGGGAGAAATGCATATTTAGGAAATAGTTGAACAATTTTGAAAACAAAGTTCACTAAATTGAAAAAAAATCATTTTTTGGGAAAAAAGAAGTTGAAGGATTTGACGAAAAAAACATCAATTTTCAAAAAAAATCAACAAATTTTAAAAAAATAATATTTTAAGAAAAGTTCATCAATTTTGAAAAACTTCATCAATATGAAAAAATGTTGATCGATTTTGAAAAGAGTACAGGGGCTCATTTATAAAATGATCTATATCGGGCGCCTGAAGTGCCAAATAGGAAACCCCTTTTTTTGTCATATCACATCTGTTCTGCCTCTAGTGCTGCTTGTCCATTTACTGCGGAGGCTTCCAGCTTGCCCCCTCAACCATCCATAGTTTGCATTTTGCACCCGCGGACATCCACATATAGCCCCTCCACAATCTAAGGTGCAAGGCTACTGATGATGCAGGTCGCCGTTAATGTATTCATATAAAAGTGTTTAGGCGGCGATGGCCTTGCGGATTGCTTAATAGTTCCAACAAATGATGAGGATCTGTTGGCGTGAGCATGCCACTAGGGGTGGATGATGGTTGTCAAGTTCAGAGTTGTGTAAGATATGATAGAGTTTCCGATGTTGATCTAGCATCGGTTTCGTATGGTTTTTGCATTGTCATGTTATGTTCTAGTGTGTTCTGGTTCAATGCTTGTAGCCTTGATCATGAAAGGATTGTAATAATCTCAGGAACTGTGCGGATAATGCTCCTTGACCTGTTTTATCAGTTTCAGATATGAAATTGGAAAAACCGGGTAGTTTTTTTAAGGGTAGGAAGTAGGGACCACATAGTTTCTAGAAGCTTCCAACCATTTTTGTAACACTTCTATAAGCTCTCAACCAGTTTATTATTTTCTTGGCATGTTTGTGTCTGCTTTTATTTCTTCGGCCATTTTTTTATTTGTTTCCTTAACATTTTTTCCATTGTACATTTCATGATTGGCTTTTTCAAATTCATGAACATTTTACAAACCATGATTTTTTTTCAAATTTCTGGCCTTTTTAAAATTTCAACAATATTTATCAAATACACTATTTTTTCCAAATTGAAATTTTGTGAACAGATTTTGGCTGAGAAACTCTATTCAAATGCGCTAACTATTTTGGAAACCATCATCGATTTTCAAATTTGCAGAATATTCAATTTCATGACAATTTTCAAAATTCACAAACTATCTAAATTTTTTCGATAATTTTAAAATAAAACCAACTTTTTCTATTTCACGAACTTATTATAATTTTGTGAAATAGTTTTTAAATTCATGAAATTCATTCAAATTTGCAAACTATTTTGAAAACCACAAACAATTTTCGAATTCACAAACTTTTTCAATCTCGTGATTTTTTTTAAAATTAGTGAGCTCTTTTTAAAAACTGAGAATTTTGTGCACTCACAAAATTTATTTGAATTAGCCGACATTTTCCAAATTTTGCGAACATATGTTTTAAATTCATGAAATTTTATCCAATTCGCAAACTTTGTCAATATTTTGTGAAAATTTAAAATTTTGACGAACATCATTTACAATGTTTTGAATACACGAAAAAGTTAATGTATAAAAAATCTGACATTTTTCCTCGTTTTTAGGGAAATCTAGTATCCTACCTGCTGGGATGAGCGAGCTGTCTAGTCCGAGCGAGCAAACAAGACACGTGGGCCTTGGCCCACTAGGGTGTGCGTGAGCGCCAACTAGTCAGTGATGATAAGATTCAGTCATAGCATGTGTGGAAGATCCATCCTATTTTCTTTATAGACTTATGCGTTCAAAGAAAAAAAGCTAAAAATCATACAGGGAACTTACTCTTGGTATCCTTTACCACATTCACTTTTCATATTTCCTTCTTTAGTTCAGATGCTAATGTCCGTTTACTGCGGAGGTTTCCAGCTTTTTTCTGGGAGCTCCCATACGATGCTTCGGCCACCCTTTCGCGGAAGTGGCGCTCATGCAGCAACACACTTGGGTCGGCCCAATGCATGCGCTCGCTCGCCCGACACGTTGGCCACTTCCTTCGCTCATTCGTTGTTGATTGGTCGCTTGGTTCACTGCTGACTAGTCCCAGTTGATCGGTCAATCGTTGACCAATGAACAATTGACTTTTGACACACAAAAAAATCTGAAATCCGCAAAAAAAATCAAAAAAACTTGAATTAAAGAATGTTCACGATTTTGTAAAAGTTTATAAAGTTCATGAGTTTGAAAAAAAACATAGATTTTTTAAAAAAATGTCATTAATATTAAAAAATACAAATTTGAGAAAAAAGTTCAACAAGTTTGAAAACAACATATACAAAATTGAAAAGAAATCATGTTTCTTGGGGGGGGGTGTGTGTGTGTGCAAGGATTTGGAAAAAGTTCATTGTTTTAAAAAAATCAACAATTTTAAAAAAGTTAATATCTCAAGAAAAGTTCATCAATATGAAAAAATGTTGATCGATTTTGAAAAGAGTACAGGGGCTCATTTATAAAGTGATCTATAACGAGCGCCTGAAGCGCCAAATAGAAAACCCCTTTTTTTTCCTCATATCACGTCTGTTCTGCCTCTAGTGCTGCTTGATGTGGTTTTGCCGAGCACAGGAGGAGAGCACAGGAGGAGAGAGAGAGAGATAACCGTGAGCCGCATCTCTCAGAAAGTGAAGAAACCGCACTCCAGTCCACATGAGCCGATGGAGATGATATGAACCAGGACCAGGATGATGCCTCGCCGATCCTCATCTACTACTTTGCACAGAGCAGACACGCTGCTAAAAGAAAAACATACAGCGTCTCTCGGTGAGACAGGTGACACCTCATGATGAGGAGAGAGCAGGAACAAGACGGCATGGGGTAGGATTATTCATTATTCCCCCCTCTCCTTTCGCCGTTGTGGTGCCACGCCTTACGTCGCCGCCTCCTCTCCGGCCATGTGCGTCGATCTCGCGGTCTCCTGCTTCCCATACAGACACTGTACGGGCCATGCACGCCTCGGTGGCTCCATCGATCTCCTTTGGGGCGGGCGGACGCAGCAGCTTTTGTCTGCCCCCGGCACGCGCCTTTCCGGTCGTCGTCGGTAACACCGATCGACAGAGATCAACTTCCCGGGATCGGCAGAAATCCTTCCTGCCTGCTCGCTCCCGGCGTCCGTGGAAAGTTCCTTCGTGCCTAGACAAGCTCTGCATGATCACTGTTCTCAGTAACCTAGATACCCATACCGGTAACCAGAGTCTGGTCACGTACACGATTGGTATGTGTGGCAACTTACCCTCCTGCCTGCGTGCACGTTTCACAGTTCACACATCTCATCTACTGGAGTACTAGTAGTAGTTAGTTATCCACCTGTCTAATATTTCTATTGCACTATATGTCGGTGTCAAAACCGGTGGATCTCGGATAGGGGGTCTCGAACTGTGCGTCTAGGATCGATGATAACAGGAGACGGGGGACACGATGTTTACCCAGATTTGGGCCCTCTTTATGGAGGTAATACTCTACTTCCTGCTTGATTGATCTTGATGAATATGAGTATTACAAGAGTAGATCTACCACGAGATCGTAATGGCAAAACCCTAGAAGTCTAGCCTGTATGACTATGCTAATGTGTGTATGCATGGATGTATGCTTTCCGGGCTAACCCCTCCGGTTTATATAGACACCGGGGGTATCTAGGGTTTACATGGAGTCGGTTACATAAGAAGGAATCTTCATAGTTGGTCGCCAGGCTTGCGTTCCACGCAAGGAGAGTCCAATCCGGACACGAGTACGGTCTTCGGTCTTCATGTCTTCACAACCCATCAGTCCGGCCCGTAGATAATAGGCCGGACGTCCGAGGACCCCTTAGTCCAGGACTCCCTCAGTAGCCCCTGAACCTGCCTTTCAATGACGAGGAGACCGATGCGCAGATTGTATTCGGCATTGCTAGGCGGGTTCTCCTTTCTCCGAACTCCAAGATAGTCTTTGGATGCGACGATAGTATCCGGACCTGCCATGTACCACACACAACCGCAGAGAGAATATATGTTTCACACGTGCTCTATCCGCTGACAGCTTTTGAGTAACATGACGCCACACCTGCCTGGTCCTTTTTTCGAACCGTTGGCCAGCCCACCGTCCCACGTCTTGTCAAAGCGGAGATCGTGTCCCCTTATTGCAGGATTTCCATTAGTACATGCGCGGGTAATCCAACTGCGTCGTTCACACTACCCATTGGGAACAGGCAGGTTTTATGACCAAGGGGGGGGGGGCTGATATTCATAGCCTTTATAAGGGGATAAGGATTCGTGCTTTTCACCCACACCCCTCCTTCTCCGTCCTTCCGTCCTCGAGCTCCAGCGCCGAAGCTCCCATCTTCCCCTATTTACAAAAAGCATTTAGCCATGTCTAGATCCGGAGCGGGAGGCAAGTGGATGACTTCCTCCATGAAGCCGGAAAATATCAAGGAGCTCCGAGAGGCCGGATACCTGGCCGAGGGAATCGTTCACCGACTCCCTGCCAAGGGACAGATCGTGCCTACCCCCGAACCTCAAGAGAGGGTGGTGTTCCTTGCGCATTTTGTCCGTGGGTTAGGATTCCCTCTCCACCCATTTGTTCGTGGACTGATGTTTTACTATGGACTGGACTTCCATGACCTCGCCCCCAACTTCGTCCTTAATATCTCTGCATTCATAGTTGTGTGCGAAGCCTTTCTCCGCATCCCACCTCACTTTGGCCTATGGCTGAAGACTTTTAATGTAAAGCCAAAGGTGGTGCGCGGCCAATAGGCCGAGTGCGGAGGTGCCATGGTGGGCAAGATGCCCAATATCACCTGGCTCGAAGGCTCCTTTGTAGAGACGGTGAAGGGATGGCAATCGGGGTGGTTCTATATCACCGAGCCGCGCGACACCAACTGGGCGGCGCCTCCCGAATTCCGATCCGGAGTCCCGATGTGGCTTACCTCCTGGCAAGAGAAAGGCCTGACCTGGGGATCTTTGGAAGAGATCACGGGGCTCCAAACGTGCCTCCAGAATATGATAACCCGGAAGATCAAGCTCGTTGATGTGATCCAGGTCATGCTTATACGCCGGATCCTTCCATGTCAGCGCCGGACCTGTTATTTGTGGGAGTTCGATTCGGCCAAGCACTAGACGCTGCTAAGGCTTTTCGGCACGAAGCACGAAGATATCTGGAAAGTGCTCTTCAAGGCCAGCGAGACACCGCCACCCTCGACCAAAGGTCGCGGGCTCAACTTAAAGCGTCAGGCCAATTCGGTAAGCCGTCAAGGTATAGTCTTTAAGGACATACTTCGAGGAAGGATACTAAGCCTTCTTATCAATTTCTTTTTCAGGCCTGTGCCGATCTAGCGGGACGGATTAATAGTCTGGCTCCGCTGCCCGAAGACGAAGAAACCCCGCTCCTTACGGAGATGCTATTTCCGGCGCCTTATGACGTGCCGGAAAAGAAGGTCAAAACCACGGCCAAGGGGACCAGGAGTGGCCTTGGCCGAAGGAGCACCTTGGTCATCTCATCTGACGACGAGATAGACCCCTCAGCCGCCAACGATGGCGACGAGGAGGAAAGCGACTCCCCCCCCTCTGCGGGAGGAAGGAAGAAAAGGGAGGCCTCCACGAGTTTGGAGGCGGAGGCGCCGAAGAGGGGGAGAGGCTCCCTCGCGGATAACTCTGCGTGGGATGTTGATAGCAGTCCGGAGCGACCTCGCCGAACCAAGCCTCGGGCCGCTTCGTAAGTACCAGGATCTGCAAACGTCTGGCCTTCCTGGTTTGTAATATTGACATATTTTAAACTTTGTCGCTACAATCCGGCACGCGATGGGTCCCTGCGATCCTCGACAGAGGATTCGCTGGACTCGAAGGAGATGGCTAGCATGTCTCCGCCACTTGCTCATTCCGTCTCACCCGAGGGCGATGACGAGGTGGTGTCCAAAAAGACTTTCCCAGGCCGGGGGGAGATTCCGGAGATCATCGGGGTGACGTCCCAGGATGACTCCTCGGCCGTCGGACACACGGGGGAAAAAGTTCCCACGGGGACTGGTGACGGGGCCCGAGTTCCCTTCGGGCCTCAGCCGGATACTATTCCGGAGATTTACACGGCTCCGGGGTCCAGTGATCGGCATTCCCCCCAACGAGGTAACGTGCCTGTTCCACCGGTGACCTCTGTCCATCCAGAGACACCGGATAATCTGCTGGAGGCGCTACGAGGCGCCTCTATCGTGGATGAGCATCGTGTCCTTATGGACACGGTAATAGAGAAGGTTCAGTTCACCAAAAGCGGACTGACCGAAGCCTGCACTAGCCTTCTAACAGGCTTTGAGGTAAGTAATGTGATTGTAGAAAAAATATCACAGCATAGACAGTAGCCCCTGATGCTCTGTTTGGTGTTCGGGAGGAAAAGCCAAACAGAGGATCAAGAACGAATATCGCAGGAGTCTAACATGGGTTGTCTATGTTAATAAGCAGGTATCGCTGCAGGCTGCCACTACTCATGTTGCGGAGGTCTCCAGACTGAAGCAGAAACTGGAGCGGGCCGAGGAGGAGCTCGGCATCGTGAAGAAGCAGCTGGAGGATAGCCGAGGTATGCAGTAACCTGTGGGTATATGTCGAAAAAATGAGATAATTCCACCGGAATGAAGTGTCATAAACTTTATTAGGGGCCACGACCGAGGTGGCAACCCTTAAGAAGTTGTTAGCCGAGGCCGAGGACAAAGCGGCCAAGGAACGCGCTTCGCGCAAGAAGCACGAGGCCCGGGTTGGCGAGGCGCAGCAATAGCTCCAGGGCGCGATAGAGAAATTTGAGTCCTTGGAGCGCGATTGTCAGGCGCAAGAGTCCGAGTTGGCGAAGGCTCACCAGAGCGCCCAGGACGCACGAGCCGAGGCCCAAAGCGCCCTCCAGGAACTTCAGGTGGCCGAGAAGATTACGGCGGGTAAGTTCTTCACCTATGCCGAGCAAGTATGATGAAGAAATGTTCCTTGTACTTATCCTGAATGTGGGTTTTTCCAGGGGCGTTTACAGATCTGCCGCACAGTGTGTCGGACGCGGCCGAGCATTATAGAGCCGAAGAGGGGATGTCTACAGAGAAGCTGTTCTGGACCCAATATCTGGGATCCGAACATCTGGTGCCCTTCAGCGACCAGCTAAATTAAGCAGTTGGTCGAGCTGCACAGGTTGGCAGAGCTAGCCATGAAGGACTTGACAGTCCGGCTGTGGCCTGCCGATCCTGTACCCAGCAGCTACTTCGGACTTGTGCAATGGCTTGTGAGTGCCTGTCCGCGGCTCGAAGCCGTGAAGCGGTCGGTCTGTATTGAAGGTGCGCGTATGGCCTTTGCCCGCGTCAAGACGCATTGGGCAAAGCTGGATGCCAAGAAGCTGATGACCGAGGGACCGCCGGAGGGCAAGGAGCATCGTTGACCCGAGCACTATTTTGATGGTGTCCTGGAGGGGTCCCGCCTTGTGGCGGAGCAATGTTCGAAGGATATCATATTCCCATGAGAACATGTGTATTAACTTGCCCTGTGATATGGAATGATGATGTTATGTAATATAATATTTGTTTATTTAAACTTTTAGCTCATGTGCGGCCGTTTATGAAATTTGAGGGTTGACCAGTCGTCGGCTTCTGCCCGACGTAGATAGTACGGGGGTGTCCGGGATAAATCTAAACACTCTTTACTCCATATTCTGGTCCTTAAAGGAGCTGTTTAGCGCAACGAACAAGGCAATCAGACTATGCGGCCTTTACCGCCCTCACTTAGCCATAGGAGTTTGACAATTGAGAAAGTCGGCGAAGCCCCTGGTATTCGGAGGACCGAACTGGGGGCGCTATAGACGCATAATCGGAAGAACCGATTCTTCGCAAGAAGCGGAAAAAACCTCCAACGATTTGGAACCTCTCGAACAGCTGACCAGCTCTCGCCACATCATGACAGTCAGTTTTCGGCTTTCTCTACTGAGGTGCTCATCCGGAAGAACCGGGACACAATCGCAGTAGTTCTTCCTTTACTACCCTAGCCGATACAACGGAACGTAAGGTAGTAAGCACAGGAGCCGGGCAACCCAATTATTGACCAAAGACATGATTCGGAGCCGATGCATATAATGTTGGAAATATGCCCTAGAGGCAATAATAAATAGGTTATTATTATATTTCCTTGTTCATGATAATCGTTTATTATCCATGCTAGAATTGTATTGATAGGAAACTCAGATACATGTGTGGATACATAGACAACACTATGTCCCTAGTAAGCCTCTAGTTGACTAGCTCGTTGATCAATAGATGGTTACGGTTTCCTGACCATGGACATTGGATGTCGTTGATAACGGGATCACATCATTAGGAGAATGATGTGATGGACGAGACCCAATCCTAAGCCTAGCACAAGATCGTGTAGTTCGTTTGCTTAGAGCTTTTCTAATGTCAAGTATCACTTCCTTAGACCATGAGATTGTGCAACTCCCGGATACCGTAGGAATGCTTTGGGTGTGCCAAACGTCACAACGTAACTGGGTGGCTATAAAGGTGCACTACGGGTATCTCCGAAAGTGTCTGTTGGGTTGGCACGAATCGAGACTGGGATTTGTCACTCTGTGTAAACGGAGAGGTATCTCTGGGCCCACTCGGTAGGACATCATCATAATGTGCACAATGTGACCAAGGAGTTGATCACGGGATGATGTGAGTTACGGAACGAGTAAAGAGACTTGCCGGTAACGAGATTGAACAAGGTATAGGGATACCGACGATCGAATCTCGGGCAAGTAACATACCGATGGACAAAGGGAATTGCATACGGGATTGATTGAATCCCCGACATCGTGGTTCATCCGATGAGATCATCGTGGAACATGTGGGAGCCAACATGGGTATCCAGATCCCGCTGTTGGTTATTGACCGGAGAACGTCTCGGTCATGTCTGCATGGTTCCCGAACCCGTAGGGTCTACACACTTAAGGTTCGATGACGCTAGGGTTATAGGGAAAGCATGTACGTGGTTACCGAATGTTGTTCGGAGTCCCGGATGAGATCCCGGACGTCACGAGGAGTTCCGGAATGGTCCGGAGGTAAAGATTTATATATGGAAAGTTGTTGTTCGGGTTCCGGGAAAAGTTCGGGTTTTTTCGGTATTGTACCGGGAAGCTTCCAGAAGATTCCGGAGGATTCCGGAGGGGTCCGGAGGTCCGGAAAATGTTCCACCACGTCCAATACAGTAGCATGGGCTGTAAGGGGGCGCCCTAGCCTTAATGGGCCAGGGGCACCAGCCCCCCCAAGGCCCATGCGCATGGGAGAGGGGAAACCCTAAAGGGGAGGGCCTCCACTTGACTTGGGAGGCACTCCTCCCCCCTTTGGCCGCCCCCCAAGCCCCATCTAGGGCTGGCCGCACCCCTTGAGGGGGGAAACCCTAGATGGGGGCGCAGCCCTCCCCCTCCCCTATATATATTGAGGTTTTGGGGCTGCCATAGACATGAGAACGTCTCTCTTTCGACGCAGCCCTACCCCTCTCCCTCCTCCTCCTCTCCCGCGGTGCTTGGCGAAGCCCTACGGGATTGCCACGCTCCTCCACCACCACCATGCCGTCGTGTTGCTGCTGGATGGAGTCTTCCCCAACCTCTCCCTCTCTCCTTGCTGGATCAAGGCGTGGGAGACGTCACCGGGCTGCACGTGTGTTGAACGCGGAGGCACCGTTCTTTCGGTGCTTAGATCGGAATCAACCGCGATCTGAATCGCTACGAGTACGACTCCCTCATCCGCGTTCTTGCAACGCTTCCGCATCGCGATCTACAAGGGTATGTAGATTCACTCCCCTTCCCCTCGTTGCTAGATTACTCCATAGATTGATCTTGGTGATGCGTAGAAAATTTTGAATTTCTGCTACGTTACCCAACATATAATGCTATAAGTTCGGGGTGCCGAACTATACTGTAAAAGTGTTCGGACTTTATTGCCGTAATGCGGGGCATAATGGAGCCCCTGGCGTGGTAATACGTACCATTGTGTACGTGTGCAAAGAGTGAGAAATACAAAGGTGAGGAAACAGGAAATTTAAATAACAAGCTGACGCTAGCGTGTATTCACCATTGTGATGTTACTAGTACATCGAGGCGTACTTTGCACAAGTAATGCGATAAGCAAGTAAGGCTATTTGACATGCCACAACCAAGGGCGAGCTTCATGCAGGTATGAAAAGCAGGTATGGCAATCGTTGAGTAGAGACCACCTGGGGATTCCCTCGTGAGCCAGAGCTCCTTGCCTCCTTGGTGTGTTCTGCAAGCGGGTTCTCCGTATAAACCTCAAAAAGAGAAGAAAACCCGTAAAGAAGAAAAAGTAAAGGCGTGCGGATCCCAGGGTCGGTCGAGCCGTTCAGTGGATCGCGAACGAGTTATGCCTCCGTCAATTCCCGTGGGGTTTTGAGTGTGTGATTGATGTACGTGCGGTATTAGTGCCGTTGCCTCGCCGGGGCTGGGACGGAGGTCAAATTGTTAATTCGGCTCTTGACGAGCCGAGCTGTCCTGCTGCAGTGTGGTCCGGACCCTCTTAATGGTGTCCAGGGGCTCGGCAGCCAGATTAGAATGCTGCTTGAGAAGGCCGCTCTGTACTTCTGTTGCTAGGGCGGCACTGTGCTCCTCTGTACGGAGGGAGCGTTCCGTATTTCCATTTATTGTAATGGTGCCACGTGGACCGGGCATCTTGCGTTTGAGATAAGCGTAATGTGGCACCGCGTTGAATCTAGCGAATGCAGTTCGTCCGAGCAAGGCGTGATAGCCGCTGCGGAATGGGACGATATCGAAGATTAGTTCTTCGCTTTGGAAGTTATCCGGGGAACCAAATACTACCTCCAACGTTATTGAGCCCGTACAACGGGCCTCTACGCCTGGTATGACTCCTTTAAAGGTGGTCTTCGTGGGCTTGACCCGTCAGGGGTCGATGCTCATTTTACGTACTGTATCCTGATAGAGCAGGTTGAGGCTGCTACCGCCGTCCATTAGGACCCGTGTCAGGTGAAATCCGTCGATGATTGGGTCCAGGACCAATGCGGCTGAACCACCGTGACGGATGCTGGTTGTATGATCTCGGCGGTCAAAGGTGATCGAAAATGACGACCACTGATTGAATTTCGGGGCGACTGGCTCTAACGCATAGATGTCCTTAAGTGCGCGCTTGCGTTCCCTTTTGGGGATGTGTGTAGCGTATATCATGTTCACTGTTTTGACTTGAGGGGGAAATTTCTTTTGCCCTCCGGTGTTTGGCTGCCGGGGCCCTTCGTCATCGTCCTCGCTCTGTGATTCCACTTCCTTGTTTCTACTGTTTGCCTTGCTGGCTTGTTTAAAGACCCGGCAATCTCTGTTAGTATGGTTGGCCGGTTTGTCTGTGGTGCCATGTATCTGGCAAGGACGATCGAGTATGCGGTCCAAGCTGGATGGTCCTCCGCTGCTCCTTTTATAGGGCTTCTTCCGCTGGCCGGACTTGGAGCCACTGAATCCGGCGTGAACTGTAGTGTCATTGGTGTTATCGCCATTGCTTCGGCGTTTGTGTCTGTTACGCCGGAGCTTCCCGGTGCTATTGTTGGCCTCGGAAGGGTCTATTTCGTTGGCTGTGTTTGTACTGTGAGCCAGCCAACTATCCTCTCCCGCGCAAAAGCGGGTCATGAGTGCCGTGAGGGCTACCATGGAACTCGGCTTTTCTTGGCCGAGGTGGCGGGCGAGCCATTCGTCCCGGATGCTATGCTTAAAGGCCGCTAGGGCTTCAGCATCCGGATAGTCAACGATCTGGTTCTTTTTGGTTACGAACCTAGTCCAGAATTTTCTGGCTGATTCTCCAGATTGTTGAACTATGTGGCTTAAGTCATCGGCATCGGGTGGCCGGACATATGTACCTTGGAAGTTGTCGAGGAAGGCCTCTTCCAAGTCCTCCCAGCTGCCGATGGAGTTTTCAGGAAGACTATTTCGCCAGTGTCGAGCTGGTCCTTTGAGCTTTAATGGGAGGTATTTGATGGCGTGGAGGTCATCTCCTCGGGCCATGTGGATGTGGAGAATAAAATCTTCGATCCACACTGCGGGATCGGTTGTGCCGTCGTATGATTCGATATTGACGGGCTTGAACCCCTCGGAGAATTCGTGATCCAGTACTTCATCTGTGAAGCAGAGAAGGTGTGCGGCACCTCTGTATCGGGCCACATCGCGGTGCAGCTCTGATGGAGTCCGTCTGCGGCATTCGGCCCGGGAGTAGTTAGGTTTGTCACTTCCGAATAGGTAGCCGTCATCGTGCCTCGAGGCACGTCCTCGCGATCTATAGATCGATCTTGTATGTCCTGCTCTACTGTCCAGGGTTTGCCAGAGGTCGTACGTGTGACCCCGAACTATTCCATCTCTGTTTTTTCTGGGCGGTGGGGCCGGCAACTGTTCGGCCTGAGCTGTCGCTTTATCCTGACCGCGGGGTGGCCGGTCGGCCGCCCTGTCTCGACCACGTGGTGGTCGTTCCGCCCTGTCTCGACACGAGGGAGATATGTGCTCCGGGGCCTCCTCATCGAATTGAGGTAACAGTCTGTGTTTCGGATAGCTCTTGGCTGGGCGCTTGAGGCCGTATTCTTCGGCTGTTAGGACATCAGTCCATCTGTCAACGAGCAGATCTTGTTCAGCTTGAAGCTGCTGCTGTTTCTTTTTCAGGCTCCTTGCAGTGGCTATGAGCTGAAGCTTAAAGCGCTCCTGCTCCAGAGGATCCTCAGGAACGATGAAGTCTTCGTTGCCGAAGCTTGTCTCCTCCTCGGAGGGTGGACGGTAACTATCGTCCTTCGAGTCATCTTCTATCGCCTGTTCATCAGGGTTGTCTTGCCTGTTGCCGTGTTCCTCCTGTTCGGTGGAAGCTCCGACAGGGTCTTCATTGTTTTTGGCGTCGCCTGGAGTACTATTTTATCTGGTGCCAGTGTTGCCGTTCTTTGAGCAACGAGGCTTAGAACGGCGCTTGGGGCGTCGGCACTTGGACTGCGTCTCAGAGGTTTTATTCGCATCTGGCTCCTCTTTGTCGTCGCCAGATCCTTTGGGTGTATCAACCATGTACACGTCGTACGAAGAGGTAGCCGTCCATCGTCCGGTGAATGGCGGGTCTTAGCCTTGCTCCTTATCGGCATCGTCGTCCATACCGTTGATGTCTTCGGAGCCATAGTCAAGCACGTCGGTTAAGTCATCGACAGTGGCTATGAAGTGGGTGGCGGGTGGGAAGCAAAATTCCTCGTCATCTGTCTCTAGCTCGAACCGGACATAGTTCGCCTGTGAGTCCTTCTCCAAGGACAAATTCTTTAAAGATTTTAGCACGTCACCCAAAGGCGAGTGCTGGAAAACGTCAGCGGCGCGGAACTCGAAGATCGATAACCGATCTAGCTCGGTGTCCGCAGGCGCACATAGTCCGGAACTTATAGCCGGAGACAAGTCCGGAGCTCCGTTAAAGCGAATATTGCAGAGCGTTGAGTCCGTGTGCAGCTCCAACGCCGCGGACTCTGCGGCCTCGGATGGCGTGATCTGCTTTGGCTCTGAGGCCGTTGCAGCAGCAGGAACCATCTCCTGGGTGTGACCCGATGACAGGTTTAAGCCACGTTCATCGGGGGGAGGGGGAGCGATCGCCGCGGGCTTAAATCCTTTGAAGATCAAGTCTCCACGGATATCCACGACGTAGTTCAAGCTTCCGAATCTGACCTGATGGCCAGGGGCGTAGCTATCGATCTTCTCCAGATGGCCAAGCGAGTTGGCCCGCAGTACGAAGCCGCCGAATACGAAGATCTGTCCGGGGAGGAAGGTTTCTCCCTGGACAACGTCATTACTGACGATCGAAGGGGCTATGGAGCCCTTTGTCGATGACACAGTGGAACTCTCAATGAAAACAGCAATGTCGGTGTCAAAACCGGCGGATCTCGGGTAGGGGTCTGGAACTATGCGTCTAGGATCGATGGTAACAGGAGACGGGGGACACGATGTTTACCCAGGTTCGGTCCCTCTCTATGGAGGTAATACCCCACTTCCTGCTTGATTGATCTTGATGAATATGAGTATTACAAGAGTGGATCTACCACGAGATCGTAATGGCTAAACCCTAGAAGTCTAGCCTGTATGACTGTGGTAATGTGTGTATGCATGGATGTATGCTTTCCGGGCTAACCCCTCCGGTTTATATAGACACCGGGGGTATCTAGGGTTTACATGGAGTCGGTTACATAAAAAGGAATCTTCATAGTTGGTCGCCAGGCTTGCCTTCCACGTCAAGGAGAGTCCAATCCGAACACGAGTACGGTCTTCGGTCTTCATGTCTTCACAACCCATCAGTCCGGCCCGTAGATAATAGGCCGGACGTCCGAGGACCCCTTAGTCCAGGACTCCCTCACTACACATACTATTTGCATACTGAGGGTCCGAGTTAAAGTGCATTAGAGCATGTACAACCGGACCTTGCTAATCTGGCCCCTATATATACGTCCACGGAGACGACCCGACCGCCTTTCATTTTGCGTCCGGTGCAATCATATACCTCAGACTTCATACTTCATACATCTCCATACTAAACCATGAAACAGAAAAATTAAGTACTACTACATAGATAAACCAGCCTACCATTACTGGCCGTTGTTGTTCAAAAAAAAACCATTGCTAGTCGTTGAAGATGTTGACGACCTCTGTGCCGCCAGAGCTGGACAGACCAGTGTCCCGGTCATTGGTTGTTGCCCGCGGCTCCGGCTCCTTGTCGGACTCGATGTCCGCGAAAGGAATGTCTCGCTCCGCCTGCCGCCCTGCGACTCGTGGAGGAAGCGGCAGTTAGCCACAACCTTTGCCTCCGACTGGATGGAGTTGAGGATGGTCCGTTGCTCTGTCGCCTTCTCCACTTGGGCGATCTCATACTTCGCTTGTGCATCGCCAATGCCAGATCTGACAACCGAAAGTGCCCGCTTGCCTCACCTTCCTCCCCCTCCATCTCCGCATCCGGCGTCTACTCGTCCTCCTCATGCTTCAGTGAGTCCGGAGATAGGTTGGCTGCAATCCGAATGGCGCTAGGTCCTGGGTCTGCTCTAGGAGCTGCAACCGACAATCCGGGTGAGCATCAAGTACGTGGTGAGCCGTTGCCGGACCAGAGCTACACGCGGACAACGAGCTGCGAGCAGATGTGGTGGCGGCGGCGGCGCGCATGGGAGGAAAATGGAACTGTGGCTAGGGTTGGTGGTCACAGTCCGGCTTAAATAGCTAAATTTGGCCCCTCGGACAGAGCACCCGAGCAACGACCTCACCGGACCGTTGGGTAATGAAGGATGTCTCGTAGATCCCACACTCCGGTCTGACGTGGCGGACGCTCCTGGAATATATTTGGACTGGATATGAGGCTGCCGGTCAGCCCGGGCGTATAGAGGCGGTTTGAGAAACTCAGTCGGGTCACGTTTTTGTGATAGGTCACTGACTGTGTCGTCTGCCCGAACATATAGGGGGTGTTTGAGGAGCCCTGCTGTAGATGCTCCTAGAACTTATCTTATTGTTCTTCGTGACAATCGGGCGCAACACCCTTCGCGTGACTAAAGTCCACAAAGTGTAAGATGAAACAATTTTTTTTCTTCTAAACTGGCGCCCCGAAAAGGCATGCGCCCGGGGCCGAGGACAGACAAAACCGAGGGAACTTGGTGAATTTGGTATTGTACATATAAATAGTATTCTCTGTAAACTTGATCAAAATTCGTAAAGTTTGACTTTTCAAAAAATCTACTCTATATGTGACTACATTATGTAACGGAGGGAGTACAATGCAAGCATCATCCGATCCTTAGTAGTACTGTACATAGGAAGATCTGTTTGAAAAAAAGTAGTGAAATTTTGTTTGGTTACTACCCAAATTGCTCCCGTTGTATTCATCACGAGCTTTTTGTGTATAGGGAGAACTGCTTTTTTTTTTTTGTAGAACATTCTCGCGTCATGTTTGCATGTGGACGAAGAGACGAGCGATCGAAGCTGCCTTTCTTTCTCCGAGCTACTCCTTCTAGTGATTCTTAGGCTTTGTTGTTATTGAGAAACCTAGTGATTCGTACGTTAGGTCCAATGATCGGATTCTACTCGGGATATATACTCTGACGAGATGTCACCACACGGTCGTCTTCCTCCTCTTGTCCCATGTGCATGGTGCACTGTATCCAGACCGACTGTATCCTGCCCTCGACAAGCCAAAGGAGAAGAGCCCCACCCCACAATCTTTTCTCAAATCGGCCGTACGAGAACGAGATTCTGCTGGTGAGCCGACGATCTGGTCCACCGCCTCTGCCCATCAGTTTGCCTTGGTGAATTGGTGGTGGTAGAAAACTAGACGTCCCGTACGTGGTCCTGCCCTGCGCTGCGTTATCTTGAGGATCCTCGTGCGCTTCTTGTCAAAGTATGCATCTCACTCTCACACCACCACATGCGGCCAGGGTTTTATAATGGCACGCAGATCTGCAGGAATTGAAGGACGAGAGCTACCCGATCCTCCTACCAGTTCATATTCGTTACCCGAGGACGGCACGTCCAGATCGTCAAACGGAGCATCTCCTCCGCTTCGGAGCAGAGTCCATCTGCGTAAGCATGGCTTGTTTTTTGATTTGCTTGCTCCGCCAAATCGGATTAGGATACGGAGTAGGAGAGATCGCCCAAGATCAGAACAATGCATGCACCAGCAGAGCAGAGTGAGGGGGTCAGATTAGATGAGATTAGAATAGATTAGATTGGATATAATCCTACTACTCGTCCTCATACTGTGCACAGTGCACTGTAGTAGTAGGAACACATCTTTTCCGGTGCCTTTCCTGAAAAGAACACTCATTAGTCATCCACGGTAAGTCGGTAACTGCATAAAATCCCGTTGTTGTTTCATTATTTCCCATTCCCGCGAGCAGGTTGCACTAGTTGTCGACTTGCCGATCGATTACCGGGCCAGCAGCACTACTCGAAGAGTACCTTTACGACAGACAGACACAAAGCTCAAAGGGACACAAAGAAACAGATCTCACGGTCTGGCAAGTGACACTTCCGCTCTCATAAGCAGCTAATCAGATGGCCAGCACTGCACAGCACGATGGGTTATTCCCTTTTGTGAGCTCGCCGTCCGGCCGCGTGCCACACCCTTGTCTCACTGCCCCACCGGTGGCGGGCGAACTCGCGGTCTCCTGCCTCCCCGGCACCTCACTGACTCTGATCGTCGGCGTGCCTTTCCGACACATAATCGACGCGGAGCCCGGGGGAGATCCCGTCCCCAAGACATCGGCCTATTTTCTTGTACGGCACGGCCAGTGTGTTGATCAGAGCGAGGGGTTAAGAGTCAGTACGCCGCCCATGGATTGCCATTTTTCAGCGGTTTACATACGTTAGGTATACCGTATACACCCGTAAAATTACAGAAATGCTCCTTGGCAAACATTCGCCAAGCTAAATCAGCTGGAGACGTTCGTTGTAAACCATTTCATGGCGAACGCTTGCTTTAAAAAAAATTCGAGCGAGGTGCAAGGGCGGGGGAATTCAAACTCAGAGATCTCCTCCAGAGAGGCATGCATGCTCTACCACTTGGGCTAATGCAGGTTTTGTGGAAACATGTACTTAAGCTTGTTTTATGTATCTCAAGCAAAATTATTTTAAATTCGTATTTTCATTTAAAACAAATCTGAAAATCCAGAACTTTTTCATTTTGGAAAGAACAAAAATCTCTATTTTTTAGAGGGGAATATTTCTAACTTTCCATGTGCATTTTTGTTATAGGTACCATGGCATTTTCTAGTCTTAATTCTGATGCTCCCCATGGCAAAATTTTGGGAAATTTTATCACTTATTCACGACAATTTTGGAATTGTTTTTTTATTTCTCACAAGGCAGTTTTATTACTAAGAGCATGACATTTTAATAAAAATAAATGACATTTTATTATTAAGAAGATGGCAGTTTTATGATTAAGAGTATGAAATTTTTCATGCTAATAACATGACAATTTTATTATTAGGACAATGTTAGTTTTAGTATTAACAGGATGTCAATGTTATTATTGAGAGACTGGCATTTCAATCATTATTGTTATATCATTCAATTATAACAAGATGGCAGTTTTATTATTAAGAAGATGGCAAAAAAAAATATTGGCACGGATTTTTTTTTCAATGGAATGAAAGTTCTATGAATTTCTGCTCAATGGACCAAATATAGAAAAAAAAATACATCATGGCATTCTTATGATTTTTTTTTGCATAGTGACCAAATATAGCAAAAAAAATAGTGGATGGCATTTTGTTTTTTGTCCTTGTTAATAAGAAAGAAAAATGTTCTCCAAAACATGAACTTTTTGGTACAGTGGAGCATCTTGATGGGAAAGTTTATATAAAAAAATAGGTCACATGACACATTTTTTAATCATACCATTTGTAATAAATATATAAATTAGAGAAATGACAGTTTCTATAAAGTAGCATGCCTCTTTTCATATTTTCTTATCATGGCAAATATACATTTGTGTTTTTCTGTCTTTCATTAAAACATTGTATTTCATTTTGTTCATGGCATTTAAAACGCAGGATGCATTTCACACACACAAAAAAAACGCAGGATGCATCCGCTTCTTCTTGCCCGTCTGCCTGGGCACCATAGGGTACGGTACGCCTGTATCCTGCCTGCCTGGGCCCCGGAAGGGGAAGCAGCCAGTGTCGTGGATCTAAGACTGATAGTAGAATGGGGGGGGGGGTAGGTATGAGGAGGCAAGATCCTAGCTACGGTGAAGTTGTACACACGAGTTTTACGAGTACAGGCGCTTCGCAGAGGAAGTAATAGCACTACGTCTCGGTGCCCGGAGGCGGTCGACTGGATTATGCGTGTGTGTGTGTGTGTTACAGGGGGTGCGAACCCTTGTGCCAGAGGAGGAGGGTGGCTTATATAGAGTGCGCCAGGACCCCGGCCATCCTCCGTTACCAAGAGTTCAATGTACATAAAGAGGTGGCGTTACTAGTAACGCCAGCCTTAAATGCCTTAATGGCCTTAAAGACTACAGAGTGGACGCCTGGCCGTTGCTGTTCTAGATGACTCCTGGTCTTCAAATAGGTCGAATGGATTCTTGCATGGTCGAATGATCGAGTGGTCGAGTGACCTAAGGTAGGTCGAGTGGATTGCACTTAACACCATTGTTGGGCCCTCCTTGTTGTCTCTTGAGCTTCTTTGCTTCTAAGACAGTGACCTTGGATAGGACGTATAGGTTAGGCCTATTACCTTACCCCAGGTCTATGTCCTCATCATTAGCCCCCGAATGGATTGAGGTCTGAGTGAAAAGAAGGTTGAAGTTGATTTTTCTTTGACTCTTGTGTTTCTCAACTATTCATCTCTCAACGGAGGCCAGCGTTGGAACTTCGGCTTCGTTTCAGTAGCCTTGATCGATTCAGAAATTGTCGAGTGGTTTGATAACGTCACATGTCGAGTGTTGTTTTTGACGCGAAATCTTTGGCGTGATTGGTTACGGCAGATCCCGGATTTCACGGGATTCGAAATTTTGAGGGAAGCGCGCCGTGGCAAGCGGAGTGGATAAACAGGACGTTTCGATTTCCGCGCCACCTTTTTCGCCACGTATCCCGCGTGCGACATGTTGAGGGATTTGACAGGATCACCCGGGCTCATGCGTCAGCCACTCGGAAGTGGGTCTTTAAAAGCGGCGAGGCCGAGGCGTCTGCATTGTGCGCGTCCCTTCTCCTTCTTCCTCCCCTTGTTCCTCCACCGCATCCGGCTTCTCCACTCTCGACGCCGCCGCTCCGCCGTCATGGGGAAGGAAAAGACGGCGGCGCTGGAACGCGCGAAGAAGGCGACGGGGGCGGCGAAAGGCAAGAAGACGAATCGGGGATCTTCGTCGCGCTCGGGGCTGCCGTCAGGTTGGATCCAAGGTGATTGGATCCGATCTTCAATTCGGCAGGAAGATTTGGATGAGCTGGCCGAGTCCGGACTGATCGTCCACAAAGCTGCTCGGTTGCCGGAGGGGGAGACAGAGCCGCAGCCGCGGCCGGGTGAGTGCGTTCTGCTAGCCACGCTTGTCGACCGTGGTTTCTCGCTTCCTCCGCATCCTTTTTTCCGGGGTTTCTTGAATTTCTTCGGGGCCCAACTCCATCATTTTACTCCCAACACCATGACATATCTTGTTGCGTTCGTGTCCATGTGCGAGAATTTCTTGGGGTGTCGACCGCACTTGGGTCTTTTCAAGCACATTTTTACCATCCGATCTCAGACGGTGAAGAAAAATAATTTGAACGACGAGAAAACCACGTTATCCAGATGTGTGGGGGTTTGGGTATCCAGAAGAGGAAGAGGAGTTCTTTCCCTTCGATGACTCTCCCTGAGTCGGTCAGAGGCTGGCAGTCGACCTGGTTCTACTGCTGATGACCCACAAGTATAGGGGATCTATCGTAGTCGTTTCGATAAGTAAGAGTATCGAACCCAACGAGGAGCAGAAGGAAATGATAAGTGGTTTTCAGCAAGGTATTCCAAGCACTGAAACTATAGGTAACAGATAGTTTTGTGATAAGATAATTTGTAACAAGTAACAAGTAAATAAAGTAAATAAAGTGCAGCAAGGTGGCTCGATCCTTTTTGTAGCAAAGGACAAGCCTGGACAAACTCTTATATAGGGAAAAGCGCTCCCGAGGACACATGGGAATTATCGTCAAGCTAGTTTTCATCACGTTCATATGATTCGCGTTCGGTACTTTGATAATTTGATATGTGGGTGGACCGGTACTTGGGTGCTGTCCTTACTTGAACGGGCATCCCACTTATGATTAACCTCTATTGCAAGCATCCGCAACTACCAAAAAGTATTAAGGTAAACCTAACCATAGCATGAAACATATGGATCCAAATCAGCCCCTTACGAAGCAACGCATAAACTAGGGTTTAAGCTTCTGTCACTCTAGCAACCCATCATCTACTTATTACTTCCCAATGCCTTCCTCTAGGCCCAAATAATGGTGAAGTGTCATGTAGTCGACGTTCACATAACACCACTAGAGGAGAGAAAACATACATCTCATCAAAATATCAAACAAATACCAAATTCACATGACTACTAATAGCAAGGCTTCTCTCATGTCCTCAGGAACAAACGTAACTACTCACAAAGCATATTCATGTTCATAACCAGAGGAGTATTAATATGCATATAGGATCTGAACATATGATCTTCCACCAAATAAACCAAATAGCATCAACTACAAGGAGTAATCAACACTACTATCAACCTACAGGTACCAATCCCGGACTTAGAGACAAGAATTGGATACAAGAGATGAACTAGGGTTTGAGAGGAGATGGTGCTGGTGAAGATGTTGATGGAGATTGCCCTCTCCCGATGAGAGGAGCGTTGGTTATGACGATGGCGATGATTTCCCCCTCCCGGAGGGAAGTGTCCCCGGCAGAACAGCTCTGCCGGAGCCCTAGATTGGTTCCGCCAAGGTTCCGCCTCGTGGCGGCGGAGTCTCGTCCCGAAAGCTTGCTTATGATTTTTCTTCGGAGGAAAGACTTTATATAGCAGAAGATGGGCACCGGAGGACCAACAAGGGGCCCACGAGGCAGGGGGCGCCCAGGGGGGTAGGGCGCGCTCCCACCCTCGTGGACAGGTGAGCCCCCCCTGACGTGGATTCTTCTTCCAGTATTTTTTATTATTTCCAAAAATAACTTTCGTGGAGTTTCAGGACTTTTAGAGTTGTGCAGAATAGGTCTCTAATATTTGCTACTTTTCCAGCCCAGAATTCCAGCTGCCGGCATTCTCCCTCCTTATGTAAACCTTGTAAAATAAGAGAGAATAGGCATAAGTATTGTGACATAATGTGTAATAACAACCCATAATGCAATAAATATCGATATAAAAGCATGATGCAAAATGGACGTACACTAGTAAAAAAAAGACACATCCGTGACATTTTGGGCCGAACGAATTTTTTTTCTGTCATACATATGACACTTCTATGACGATAATTGTGACAAAACCCAGTATCATCATAGATGTGGTGGGCTCGTACTTCTATGACAAAAAATCATGACAGAAAATGGGCTTTTCGTCCTGGGCGGGCCGGAGATGCAGCTGCATGACATTCTTTGGGCCGTCCATGACGGAAAAAACCGTGGTAGAAGCGAGGGGGAGGAAAATTTCAGGGAGTTCCCGGTTACGGTGGGAGGTCAGGGGCCGAGCGATGCCCGTTTCTCTCGTACACGTACGCGCGTGTGTGCGAGGCGTTGGCTCTAACTGAACACGAGCGAGGCATTGGGCTCTAACTAAACCCGAGCGATTGCACTGCAGGCTACGCGTTACTGAACCCGAACGATCGATCGATGGCTGTTAACTGAACCCGATCGAGCGATTCCTTCGCTGCTGCTGCTAACTGAAGCCGATTGATTGGATGAACAGTGAGCATTGAGCGGGGGGGGGGGGGGGGGTTGGATGAACAGTGAGCGGTGGCGTTGCCTCTGGATGAACAGGACCCCGTGGTGTGGAGGGCTGGATGAATAGTAGACGCTGGAGGGGTGCCCGTGGAGGGGTGGTTGAACAGGACCCCATGGTGTGGAGGGCTGGATGAACAGTAGACGGTGGAGGGGTGCCCGTGGAGGGGTGGTTGAACAGTAGCCGGTGGAGTAGCGCGCGGTGGAGGCTGGATGAACAGGAGCCCGTGGAGGCTGGAGGAGGTCGACGGTAGCCCGTGGAGGCTGGAGGAGGTCGACGGTGGAGATGAACAGTATCCCGTGGAGTCCCGTTTGCGGTACGCCACACCCCTCCCGATGAACAGGACCCCCGTTTCGACCGTAGGAGGTCCGTTTCGTCCGTTTTGTGGTACACCACACCCCTCCCGATCAACAGGACCCCCATTTCGACCGTAGGAGGTCCGTTTCCTCCGTTTTGCGGTACGCCACACCCCTCCCGATCAACAGGACCCCCGTTTCGACCGTAGGAGGTCTGTTTCCTCCGTTTTGCGGTACGCCACACCCCTCCCGATCAACAGGACCCCGTTCCTGGTCCGTTTCCTCCGTTGTGCGGTACGCCAAGCCTCTTTTCCATCGCCTGTTCCGTCCGAGACCTCCCGATGAACACGACCACGCATTCCGTTCCGACCCAGCCGGTTGGCTCCCACGCCTTCCGTTGCCTCCTGATGAACACGACGCATTCCGTTGCCTCCCCATGAACACGACGACGACGCTGTTTCTCCGTTCCGACCCAGCCATGTACACGAGCCCTGGCCGTACGTATGCGCGAGTAGGCGTTCGAGACCCCGCCCGTATGTACACATGCGTGGCCGTATTTTCTTTCTTGCACCCTGGCCGCTGTACGTACGTGTACATGCTACGTGCGCGCCTCTACTACCACACGTGCGCGCCTCCACTACGACACGTGTGCGCCTCTACATCGACCAGTATGTACGTACACGTTCGCGACCAGAATGACAACGCTACGTACGCTTCGACCAGGTGGGTCCCGACTCAGGCACTTCCTTGCCTGCGAAGATGTAGCTGGTGGGTCCCAGCAGTCAGGGGGGTGAATCGTTTTTTTGCCCGGACGCACTTCCTTGCCTGCGAAGATGTAGCTGGTGGGTCCCAGCAGTCAGGGGGGTGAATCGTTTTGGTTTTTTTGCCCGGACGCACTTCCTTGCATGCGAAGATGTAGCTGGTGGGTCCCAGCAGTCCGGGGGGCGAATCGTTTTTTTTTGCCCGGACGCACTTCCTTGTGTGCGAAGGTGTAGCTGGTGGGTCCCAGCAGTCAGGGGGAAACATTTTTTTCGCGAAATACGGTGGCCCGTCCGGTGGGTCCCTGCTGTCAGGTGGAGGAATCATTATTTTTCGCGTAATAAGGAGGCACTTCCTTGCTGCCGCCGTGGACCCAGCTGTCAGCCTCTCCACGTACAGTCCACGTCCGATGGAAGTCGTTCCTTGACCACGTTGACCACGCCGCGCCGAGAGCACCAGGACGGTGGACGACGGCGAGGCCTAGGAAGGGCACGACGCGGAGCCGATGAAGACGCGGCAGTGGATGCCCACGGGGAGAGGAGTATGAGGGTTCACTCGTTCGGCTGCGGTGTGAGGCTGCCGTCGCCGCAGGGCCTGGCCAGCGGTGGGAATAGTAGGGGGCGGTGAGGCCTCCGCGGCAGCACAGCCGGCCACGGGAGGCAGGAGCAGGCGGCACGACCGGCGCTGCTTTGGGCGGCTGGAGCAAGAAGACCAGAGGTTGAAGAAGCACTACGGCCGTTGGATGGACATCGTACGGTCACTGGAGCTAGAATCGTTCATATTTACTAAGTTGACAAAGGCCTCCGTCCCCGTCAACTTAGTAGGCCCACAAGTCAGCCTCCCACCAAGGTGGGTCCCCGCTAGCAGGGGGAGTATTCATTTTTTTGTGCGTAATAAGGAGGCACTTCCGGTGGGTCCGAGCTGACAGCAGGGGAACATTTTTTTCGCGAAATACGGTGGCCCGTCCGGTGGGTCCCAGCAGTTAGGGGGGAAACGTTTTTTTCGCGAAATAAGGTGGCCCGTCCGGTGGGTCCCCGCTATCAGGTGGAGGAATAATTATTTTGCGCGTAATAAGGAGGCACTTCCTTGCGGCCGCCGTGGACCCAGCTGTCAGCCTCTCCACGTACAGTACTCTTCCGATGGAAGTCGGTCGTTGACCACGCCGCGCCGAGAGCACCAGGGCGGTGGACGACGGCGAGGCCTAGGAAGGGGACGACGCGGAGCCGGGGAAGACGCAGCAATGGAAGCCCGCGCGGAGAGGAGTACGAGGGTTCACTGGTTCGGCTGCGGTGTGAGGCTGCCGTCGCCGCAGAATAACAGGGGGTGTGGGTGAGTGGAGGGATGGCCTGGCCAGCGGTGGGAGTAGTATGGGGCGGTGAGGCCTCCGCGGCAGCACAGCCGACCACGGGAGGCAGGAGCAGGCGGCACGACCAGCGCTGCTTTGGGTGGCTGGACCAAGAAGACCAGAGGTTGAAGAAGCACTACGGCCGTTGGATGGACATCGTACAGTCACTGAAGCTAGAATCGTTTATATTGACTAAGTTGACAAAGCCCTTGGTACGCTCCAACTTAGTAGGCCCACTGGTCAGCCACCGAAACGGTGCGCCCCAGATGTCAGGGGGAGGAATCATTTTTTGGGTGGCCGAAGCTAAGAATATCCGAGATTGAAGAAGAAGCACGACATCCGTTGGATAGACATCCAACGGCCACTGCTACTAGAACCGTGTGTTGACTATAATAAGTTGATAAAGCCTTGCATACGCGTCAACTTATTCTTTTAGGGGACGCGTCACTTAGTAGGCCCACAAGTGTGTGGCAGAGAACTTATAGCCCATTTGCGTTTTGTAAAATGTACAGCCCATTTTTGAATTCTAATGGAATTTACAACAGCCCATTTACAGTTTGTTAAAAGTACAACCCATTTTCTAGCTAGGACAACGATTAATAATTTCAACCAACCGTTGAAGACAGAATTCAATAAAATTTCCCACATTTTGATGGGATCTGAAATATTTTATCCCGAAATTTCTAGTCAGATTAAATATAAATTTGTATTACGTAAAAATCCAACAAAACATTGCGCGCGCAACAATGAAAATTTAAGATTTTAAAAATCCATAAATAATATTTTATAAACTAATTTCGGGTTTGGTGCTTTTTTTATAGTTACTGCCCAGTTTTTATAATTACATCCCATTTATTATTTTTAAAGCCCATTTTTCTGTTAAGCCTAATGCATCCCTCCTAGGAAAGATTTGCAGCCGAGCGGGGCGGAGAATAACAAGTTGATCTTGCCTAGGTATTCCTCAAAAAGACGTATAGCTGGGCTAGCCATTTTCATCTTGAAAAAATTAGTATCTGGGCTGGATATCTGGCCTGGGCTAGACGGGCCACAACCCGCTCAGTTAATACCCTGCTCTCCTCTGAACAACAACGAAATCATCGCCAAGAAAAACTCTGCAGTGCTCACGTCTCAAAAACACAAATACTGCTCGAGCTGCTTGGTCCCAGCTGTCGGCCGCACCTTGTGCAATTCTCTCGTTTATATTGACTACATAGGTTGACAATGGTGTGGGACCGTGATGTCAGGAAACCAGGAGAAAGCAAAAAAAAATATAGTTGTACATAATAAGGAGGCACTTGCGTACATACGCCTATGGCCCTAGTGGGTCCCTAGTGTCATCCAGTCAAAATAAAGTCATCTCCTGAATCCTCATGTTCGTTGACGATGTTAACAATGCTCGGCGCCACGGCGAGCGCAACAACTCGAAGGACAACGGAGAGGGCCTCGCGGGCCCTACGGATGGTCTGATACAGCGCCCGCTACTCATTCAGGAAGCCAGGATCATCGGACACCTATGAGCACCTTCGAGAAACTGAGACGGCATGAAACGGTAAGGCCGCGCTTGGGAGCTCTGGTTTATTTCAAACCTGTATTAACATACAAGTGTAATTTAATCGTCATCGGAAACAACGCGTAAAATACAGGCGTAATGAAACCGAGGGCCCGAGGTCTGTAAGTAAAACCGGCGGGTTACGCGTGTAATTTGAGAGACCAGTGTATATTTTACGAGCACTGCTATATGGACGACATTACCAGACGATACATGCACGACGTGCGTATCATGCCATCCATGGGCAAGGCTGAAACAGCAGCTAACGGCTGGATTAGCAATCGTCCGAGTGTCGTTCAGCGTTTTTATCGTGTGTGAAGTACTTCCGATATTTTACTAGTCGAAATCGACCAACCAAGCGCCTTCGCCCGAGACCATCTGCTTTAATTTAGAAGCGTCAGTTTTACAAGCGGTTTTGGTTGGAAAACGATGATCCAATCACGGCCTAATATCATGAGTTGGTCGGAAGATCATATGGTTTCACGTCTAACCTACCCGACTTGTCGTATAGGCTATGAATGAAACATCAGACGATGAACTTCTTAAGCACGGAAACAACAGAAGAGGATGATCTTCTTAACAAGCAAATCACTGGCATTAGATCGACATGCAAAACAATACGAAGCATTATTCTCAGGAGGCACGGTGAACAGCTCGTGATGCCGCATGCCACAACATTCCAAGCTCAACTTTGCAATCAAACACAAGGCCTGGCATTACATAGACAATATTCAGAACAAACTCTTAACACGGGAATATCTCAGCAGAGCAACTATTTACTTCTAAACTGAACACAGGAATAGGAAAAAACACTCGACGCTGCTCACAGCAAGGGCGTCCCACTCAAAAATATCAAATGCATGTCTTCTGGCTAACATCAATGAGCAAATTTTGACAAGGTTTTCCAATTCCAATATATTAAACTAACGTCTTCTTGCTAACATCAATGATTAAACTTTGACAAGCTTTTCCCATTCAAAATATGTAATGCCTATGATCGTGGAGTCCTGTCATAGCTTCTTGTACTTGTTTGGGAACTTTTTGCCCAGGGCACTCCACGTGTTGTTAAATTGCCAATGGTCTCTGCAGACTAGTCATGTCACCGGTGTCTAATAATACTTTGTAAAGCTTCTCGGTCATTCCTTCTGTAATGTAGCGCAAACAGTGACTGCTTCTTTCTGCAAAGTGGAACGACCAACTGGACCCAGTAATGCAGCAGTTTGCCTTGGACACATTGGCTCCTTTTGTGCAGTTCAACTAAAATCGAAGTCGGAATAAAACCGAGCTTGAATTTTGATATCCCTGTAAGCAACAATAGGTATAAGGGAAACAATTACTGAGAAATAACGGTTGATGACTTGTACTCCCAGAAGAAAAGTATCTACTGATCTACTTTATCTTAATGGGAAACAAAGCAGGAGCGTAGCAATTCTCCATCAGTGTGAAATTTGTAAAAAGACAAATATTTAGGAACGGAGGAGTATAATTTTGTGCATGGCACATGGACCCGGATGATGAAGAGGCTTCTGGCAATGCTATCAAGCTTCCATCATTTGTTTACATAATTGACGTACTATACAAATAATTTTCCAGCGACATGAAATTGTACAATGGTGTGAGCTTTCAGCTTTTGTTTCGCGTGTCTTGCCATCGATGCTCTTTCGGAAACAATAAAAAACTAACTTCCTTGCTAATGCATGTCAATTATTAGCAGATCAGAGGTAATAATTACATCACAACTGAAGACAGAGTTGTGAGAAGGTGTTAAATTAAACTTGATCCATGCTTTCATTGGCAGCAACGTCCCCCCAGCTCTGTCTAAATCAACAAGGCATGTTGGGGAAAAAAAGTAGCTGTCTGGAGCATGCAACATTCCGATCATTTTGTGCAGTTCCACTAAAATAGAGTTGATCATCCCTGTTCCAAAGATATTAAGTGTGATTACGATAATAGAGGACTGCTGATGAAACAATAAACACACAAATAGAAGCCGGTCACCTTTGCAGTCTCTCTCAAGACTAACTAGTTGGAGAAGATTAGGCTCGGAGTTGGATGAGGAGGATGGAGCAAAACCAATCTCCCTTTGTGCAGTCACACTGAAATGTAGAGACATTTTAGTACAACTGCACAAAACACTCTTAAGAAAAAAGTGATTTGTGTAGTTCACCAAAAGGTCGCAATAGCAACGAGTAGAAAGGAAACAATTACTGGCCAATAACAGTTGATGACACATGCGACGACAAAAAAGAAGCATATTCCTTGTCCTAAGGGAAGATAACAACACGGTTGTGTTTGTCTAAAACGGTGTGAGGACGAGAATGCAATATGGAAAGTACGCCGGACGAGCTACGTTTTGGGCAAAGAACTATGGAAGATCCACATGCAGCGACGTGGGAAGACGGGCAGTGGAGCGAGGCCGGAGGGGATACCTGGAGGTCGTCGGGATGTAACTAGGTGAGCGGTGGCGGGCGGAATCTGCGAGCAGGTGGCGTAGGCCCTGCCGCGCCGGAGCTTGGTCAGAGAGAACGGCGTGTACCGCAGATCGGGACGTGCTGCCTCGGCGCCGTCAAACGGAGAATGATGCACTTCCTCCCTTTCCACCGGCGGACGGGATGCGGCCGGATCAGTGACCAACGGTGAGAGAGAGAGAGGCCACCGCACTCCCTTTCCCCCAGCGGATGGGATGCGGCCGGATCAGTGACCAACGGTGAGAGAGAGAGAGGCCACCGCAGCCTTGTGTGAGATACTCTGAAGAGCGACAAACCAGGCAGGCAGGCTCCATTGTATATAGTGAGCGGACTACCTTTTTTCTCCATAAAAATCGTTTTATATTCTGTGTACGTGCCATTGAGCGCTATAACGTTATTTAAAAATAACGCGACAACGCGTCAAGTCGAACTTTGTTTTGTGCATGCGTGGTACACGACCTCCCTAGGTAAACAACCGCTACGGGCGTTCAAATTAGCACGTGGGCTGCCATTTCGTAAAGAAATGAGCTCCACCGTGTACCCGCGCGGGTGTGGCTGGGCACGAAGCGTGAGTACGTGCACGGTGCACCTATTCTCTTCTTGTATACGTACACCACCTACGTGGGGTTGTGTGAGAGAGATACAAACCTAGAGAGATATAGTGTGTGGGTTCTTGAGAGTTTTTGGGGGGGGGTCAATCAAAAAATGTAATATATGCAATGTGTGTGAAATAGAGTCCTGGATATAACATATATATCGAGGGGGCGATCCACGAGAAGAGAGTGGAGGTATCATCAGCTTGAGGTGTCCATAGAATCGAAGAGAGGGATGATGTGTGTGTGTGCGCGCACGATCGATAAAGAGTGCCATCGAATTTGTGTGTGCCCACGTCAAAGATATAGAGTGGCTGGCCTACTGGAACGTGAGATGGGACGTGTGCAGTTTATCTCTGTGGCATGGATACCTACCTGCAGCGCTCGACTATCGGTGTGTGGTGGGGGAAGAGGGAGGCCCAATTAACTATAGAGGTACAATGGCTGGTATATGTGTGGAGGAGGAGAGAGGCCTACCTCATGTATTAAGGAGATCGATCTGCCTCATGTATTAAGGGAGATCGATCGGCATCCATGCATATGTGCAGGAGAGGAATAAGGTTCGGAGAGAGACAGAGCTAGAGTGTTGGAGGGGGTGGTAGTGGAGTTGCTTCTAACAAATGGTGGGATAGGCTTGCTAGACAAACGGAGGGCACGCCCGCAATATCAATAAGAGAGGAGATGGTTGCTTGTTGTCTATGCACGTGCGTGTGAGAGACGGGTCAGGAGGCATGCACGAATGATGAGGGGGGACGATGTGGCTGTGGTAAGCAGACGTAACTACATAGGAAGATCAATCGCCCTTTGTTAGAGAAAGGAGAGACATAACTTGTGAGGTACGTCGATCGATGGGGGGGGTAGTTAAAGTCGATCTAGGTATATGTTGGGAGATCGATCGGTATACATGCATGTGTGTGTTAGAAGCAAATGAGGCACGAGGAGAAGGATAGAGAGAGAGGGATGCATGTAGGAGGTGGTACGAGAGGCATACTATATCGAGGGGGGAGGAGTGTGCGAGTACGAGAACAATGAAAAGAGTGGTGGGAGTGAGGCATGGACGGTGACAAGAGAAGAGGGGAAGCTTGTGTTTGTGCTAGGCACACCTGGCTAGGCAGGCATATCGATCGATGTGTGCCGTAAAGAAGGAGCTGGGGGGGCCTACACACACCGTGGGTGAACGACCTAAAGTGAAAAGACGAATTTGCGCGATGGAGCTAGAGAATGCTGAGGGAGGGTGAGATGGATGCGGGCGTGTGCATGCACAAGAGAAAGTTAGCGCTACCTACGAAGATGAGAGGGTTGTGTGGGTGTAAAAGACGAATAGAGATCATATATACTTCATTATAAAAAGCGAATTCAGATATTTGAAGAATTTATCATAGTGTTTCAAACCGACGCATGTGTGAATATATATAACGGTGATACACATGGTGTGGTTATGAACATGTTATACTACATTTAATATATTTTATCTCTACTCTTATAAAAAACGGAGTTGTTGATGATGGTGTGACTGCCATCCTGCATTATAGGCCGTCCGATTTATATCTGGCGGATAGCAAGGAAACTATGATGGTTGAAGTTGGCCACAATAATGATTGTAGATTCTTATTGAAATAGAGAAATGAATTCAAATTTAGTTCGAATTGCAGCGGTAGTATAGACATTTGGAATGCACTAAAATGTTGGTATGAGTAGGTTACATGCATTATACAGCAAGCGAAAAAATTTAATCGGACATAACATGGATTCATACTCCCTCCTTCCATCTATATAGGGTGTAATGACATTTTTAAGACCGCCTTTGACTATTGACAAGATTAATAGTACATGACATGCACAATGTGAAAATTATATCATTGAAAGAACCTTTCACAGACGAATTTAAGGGTGTGCTTTGTGTAAGTTGCATTTCATATATCATTGCTCTAATATTTGGTCAAAGTTAGCATCGAAAAACGCATTAGGCCCTATATAGATGGAAGGAGGGAGTAGCTTTGAATAGCATTTGTATAGTAAAACGGGGCAAGACTCTCTCTTTGTGTGGTGTGAATAGTTTTATTTTTTTCGTTTTCTTTTTGGTTGAGGGAAGTGCGAATTGATTTGGTACGTACAAGTACAATATTACTACATGTTAGGCTTGTCCCTAAAATTCAACCCGCGTCTTGTTATATCCCGAAAATTCAGATATCGTGCTCCCAAAACTGGCGCCTTCACAACCCGTGCCTTGCTATCCCGAAATTACAACACGCGCAAAAACACCCTCCAGCTGCCAAATCCCGACACGCGAAATCCCCCTTCTAACCCTGAGCCGAAAGGGCCCCTAGTTCAAATCGGTGGGGGGTACTTTCGTAACACACCCTACATTTTGGACAAGCGCGTCCCTAAGTCATGCTTCACCCCCTCTCATCGCCCCCTTTTCGCCATTCGAAATCCCAGGCCGCCATAACCTCTCCGCTCCAGCCGCGAAACCCCACCCTCCTCCGTCCATGACGTCACCGCTGCCCAGCCGGAGCCTCTTCCCCGACGACGTCGTCCACCGCAACAGCTCGACGTCCCTCGTCCACCTCCCCGGATGAGGATCCCTCGTCCATCTCGCCGTCCCGCCGGTTCAGCCGCCCCGTCCTCCACCTCCAAGGAGCTGCTCCGACGATCGCCTTGTCTATCGCGGCTGCTCCATCCCCACAGCGCCGCCTTAACCTGCTCCACCGGAACCGCAGCATCGTCACCGACTCCTCGGACGAAGTCGAGGCCTACTCGGCGCCACCAAAGAGGTTGTACACTCATCGCATCGCACCTTCTCCTTAACTCGACCTCCCGGCGCCGACGGTGCTCCATCCCGCACCCCCATGGAGCGGCTACCTTGAAGCCGGCGCCGCGGGCGACATCTCCACGGCGGCTCTCCCCCAGTGCGAGGCCCCTTCGGCGGCAGCGTCCATACCAGCCGGATCTGCTGCTGCTGCTCCGGCTCTCGCTTGATCGCTCGCTCGCCCAGCTGCTGCTGCTGCTCTCCCCCTCGCTCATGCTGCTGCTCTGCTCCGATTAAGCCACACTTCAGTCGACTGAATCGACTATTGGGTCAGTCGATTTTCAGGGGTTGGGGGGCTCGCCGGAGTTAAGGAAGAACCACCCGTAGCGGGGACGGAGGCTCGCCGGAGAGGTACCCCACTATCTATCTTAGGGTTCAGGGTGGGGGCAGGGGGCCTAGAGGGCTGGCCGGGGCGGCGGTGGCGAGTTGTTTCGGGGCGGCGAGGCGGCGCTGGGGCCGGCGGTTCGGCCGGTGGTGGCTGGCGGCTCAGGGGGGTGCAGGTTGAAGATGAACTGCAGGCCCTCCCTAAACTACATGTCAAGTGCCTCTCTGCTACCATTGCGTTCAGTTTCGATAGTAGCATTCAGATTCCACAGTAAATTTCAGTTCCGACAGTTAAGTTCAGAGTCAACAGTTTTTACCTCATCTGTTGTAGTCAGGTGGTTTTTGGTGATGTTAATTTTACATCCATTTTACATCATCTATTGGAGATGCTATTAGAATCCCACTTGAGATTGACGATGTCTGTCTTGTGCTGCTTCAGCCTTGACGTCTTACGGCTCACCGGAGCTGCTCCAACGACAGAACGATCCATCACAACAGAGCAGTGCTCTGGACGCTGTCTACAGATTCCTCAGATCTTCCTCCACACCTCCGACAGCCACCTCTGCCTCAACTGCTTCAACGACTAACCCAATGATGCTGAGGTCGACACGGCTACGGCAAAGAGGTTGTACACTTGTTGCATCACTTATTACTTGTGGCACCCTGGCTCGGAGCGACCGGTTTACCCTGCATTGCCAGCCCAGAGATCATGTCTTCTGGCAACACACAACATATTGGTACAGAAAACAACCGCTTTATTGATGCTAGCGGAACAGAGTTCATATTACAACAGTGGTCGAGGCCAAGCGGCACACTCGGTGCGGCGGAACAATATGTACATTATTTAGTGAACATAAAGGGGCCTCGACTCGAACAACTATGTGGCAGCGGAATAACGTCGTAGCGGAAGCTCCATATCACAGGGACACTGATGTGGACACGATCTAGACTCGAACAGCGCTCCTTTCCAACGAGACTTTCCTGAAATCTGGCATGACACGCCAGGTCAGTACATTGAATGTACTTGCAAGCTCACAACAAGCATAATCATAATGACAAACAATATCATGATATTTAACCAATTATTAATAATGCAACATTATATGTCAACATGCTGTGATCAAGCCCGAACGTCCCTCAGGACAGCTTACCAACTGTGATCATCTCTGGACCACAAACACACCACCACAGTGGTCTTTCTCAAGAACAACTCGTGATCCTTACGGCGATCACAACCACGACCATCATTTGGTCCCAAATACCTCGATGGCCTTTCTGCCATCCATTGACAATGCAAAGTTCATAGCTTAGTGTGCAATTTTTATTAAACGTTGACTCATGGTGGGACCTAGTACGAGGTGTCCGTGACTGTGGACTCGGCTATCGATAGATTATACACTCTGCCCACACCACGGAACCCATGGCCTCGCATTCCCATTCGGGTGGACCAACGGTATTCCGACAAAACCCCTCCATTGCCACAGCACTCTCCCGGCCACTCCGACCCAAATCCCCAACGGGCTGGTCCTGGGTGGCTCCGTGTCTACCAAAGACACCCCGACCACCGTCGTGGTCAAAACACTCCCACTCGGGACTCGGTACCATAATCTCATCAATGAGCACACAAGATTATGTGTGCTTACCGGGCCAGGGCAAACACGACATAATCTTCCCTAGATGGAGGCACCGACCAGAGGCCGTGTCAATGGACCGAATAAAGGCCTTCCCACAAGGCAAATGTGGTTGCACTGGAAAGAAACTCGATTCAGCGGCACCATGACCCAGTCAACGGTATATTCAAGTTGAGTTATATTCAGGATTAACTTTAAACTAAAAATGACCGGTATCATAGCATGCCATGAAATGCAAAACAACACATGCATCACATATTGATAAAAATGACCGACATCATCCATATGCACACCAAGCATAAACGTCAACAACTCATATTACTCTACTTGCTCAAAATGACTCACAACTTAACCAAAATATTTTGCAACAAGTTTTATTAATTTCCTACGCAAGAAAGTAACTCCGATAAATTTTTCATATGCTTGACCAAAAGATATCATTATCAACAACTCTTAATTTCTTTATCACTAAGTTGGGTTCAAACATTCTGTAAGACAAGCAATATGATTAAACAAGTATTTCACAGAATATTTTCTAACAAATTTTTATCAATTTAAGAATGCAAACACAAAGCTTTAAATAATTACTAACATGCATAACAAAATTATTTCTAACATCACCTCAAATAAATTTTAACTTGCTTTACCCACTTAAACTAGTTTCAACTATTCTGTAAATCAAGCATAACAACTGACCAATACTTAACAGAATACAAATAATTCAATAATTATTTAAATGCATGGGTTAATCATTTCATTTAAGTGAGAAAATCACAAATATTGAAATGGCATCATAAAAATGTTGTTGTGGCTTGCCTTAGTGCAGATGAGGTTCACAAGCCTCCTGGTGATCCTCAAGACAAGCCTCACCTTCTGAAAATAATTTTAAACACAAAAAGAAAATATCAAGAACACTTCTGAAATTCACCAGAAATTCTAAACGGCTCAGAAAAATCTCATCTTTGGTGAGCTGTTAGATTTCCTTTCAAAGAACACAATGCAAAAAGAATCATCTCATTTGGACTTATGGTTAAAAAGTTAAAATTGTTTGAAGCTCTCTGGAATATAAATGAATTTGAATAAAAAGAAACAGCTGGGGGGGTGACGTCGAAGGCGTAAAGCCCAGGGGCGCCACCACTCGTACCGCTTCGCGCGTGTACTGAGTGGCTGACTAGCAGGCCCCGCTAGTTAGGTGGGGGAAGAGGGAGAGAGAAACAGAGAGGGCCGCGGCTTCGTTGGAGCTCTCGCCGGCGACGAGGGCTCCTTGGCCCAAACGAGAGGGAGGGATTGAGAGAGGGGACGATGGCGCACCTGCCCGTACCCGTAGCGTGGCTAGGAGTGGTCGGACGGCGTCTGAAACTAGCTCGCAAGCGGAGGCAGAATGTGGAGGTCGCCGGAGTTGAGGAAGACGGCGAGCAGAGGTCACTCCAGAGGCTCCAAGCGGGCGATGGCCTCACCGGAGAGAGGCGGAGGCCTTGGAGGGGTCGCCCAGGCCTGGGAGGGGCTGGAGCTACCGCGGCGACCAGAGGGGATCGCCGGTGAGCTCGAGCTTGGGGACGATGGCCCAAGGCCTGCCCGGCCTGGCTACGGCTTCCTACTCGATTGTGGGGTGCGTGTGAGTGCTGGATGGTGCTCGAGGAGGCTGGGGGTGGCTCCATTTATAGGCGACCGGCGAGGGTGCTTCGGGCTCCGCCGGTGGACACCTGTCCACGGCGCCCGGCGACGAGCGGCGTCAGTGAGAGGGGGAGAAGGCGACGGAGGTCACGCGGCCACTATGGGCGAGCGGAGACGAGCACATGATCAAGGGGATGGCGACGAGCACAGTGCGCTCCGCAGTGTTGGGCTGGCCGGACCTTGCACGTGCTCGCTGCGGCGAGCTCCGGCTTCGGCGAGTGCCAGGGAGGAGTTAAGGACGTCGAGACGATGATGGTGGCGGGGTTTGGCATGGTTGGGTAGGCGGGGGAAGCGAGCACGCTCGAACAGAGCGCTCGGCGTCACCCAGAGCGCGTCGACACGCATGCCTGGCATCGTGGACACACGTGGTCACCGCGCGAACTCTCTCCTCAGGCCAGCCTTCGTCCAAAAATCATGTCTGGCATGTTGTTCGTGGTAGTTTTGAAGTTTACCACGGTTTGGTTTGGATCCAGGTGCAGTAGAGAAGATTTTACAAGCCAGGTAAGTTTCTGGTCAGTAACTTTGTGATGTTACTGTGGTCAAATGGCTGGGAGTTTGGGGCTGTGCTTTGGAGGCTAGTTATCAGTTACTAAGGTAAAGATGCACAAGAAAGTTCAAGTCAAATGGAGCAAGTAAAATGGTAGTTGCTGTAGAAACCACCATTTCTGTCCAGAACAGAAAAGATTTTCTGTAGCAAAAATATTCCAAGAAGTGATGAAATATTTTTTCTTAGGGAGGTGCCCTAGGGTCCCTAGAATATTTGTGAATTATCTTAGAATTTTCTGAGCCATAAAAATTAGGGTTGCCTTGAAGCAAACAGATCTGGCTTAGGGTTTTTGAGAGAAAATGAATATTTTTCATTTAAGAAAAATATTCCAAAGGTTATTTTGTGGTGGATCAGAAGTGAAGTGATGGTCTGGGAGAGAAGTGAACACTTGGGTGAAAGCCAAGGATGCCCAAGTGTTTAAGTCCAAATGAAAAGATTCAGAAACTCCAAGTTTGAAAAACTTTCAAATGAAATTTCAAGCAAATAAGAAAGGGCAAAAACCAGGCTGTCACATTACTATACATTCACGTCGATCCATTAGGGCTATTTTGGTTCAACAGAAAAACGTCGATCCACTGGTTGTTACCATCACTCTAAATTTCTGCATGCTCTCCTTACATAATCTCACCATATTTTTTTCGTATGCATGTCAGATATTGTACACAGTCATGCTGAACATGTAGAGAAAAAGAGAAGAGTTTTGCACGGCAATACAATGTCATGCAGACATCTCTCCATGGTGGGTCCAATGGCAAACCCTCCCCACCCCTCTACAGATTGTAATCCAGAGGAAGATATCTGTTCTGAGGCGGATTCAGACGCCGCTGACCACTCCTATTTACCCCCAAGGTGTTTGCTCTACCTTGGCATGATGATGTTAGTCATATCATGCATATGTTGCCTTGAAGTGCCTACTTTTGACATCATATATGTCATCTGCTTAGTTTAGACATGTTCTGTAATGCCACTTGTTTAGTTTCTATATCATATATGGGAATTATGCAGTCTCATGTCTTTTAGCCAGCCATAATATATGTGAAATGTGCAATCCCATCCTGTTTAACCAGGCATCATATATTTGAATGATATCTTGCCCGTCCTTTTCTTCATTACATTTCCATTTGTCGACAATGTTTGTACATTAAACTACTCTTCCTGTGAATCAGCCATTTGGGTGGGAGATGGAAAAATCTGGAGTGAAAACAAGGCCTTCAGAGCAGACAGTGCTACCTGTCGAAGCAGATCTCTTGTTGGGTCCCGATAGCTCCTCATAGATGGATTCAGAGACAGATGACCAGTCCTATTCCCCCACTGAGGTGTATGCTCTAACTTGGCACGGTTATACTGCTCATATCATGCATACGGTGTCTTGCTTGCATAGTTTAGACATCATATACACAATATTCAACGCCATGTTCTTAGTTCAGACATCATATCGAATGCCCTTTGTTTAGCATATAAATCACATATGTGAATTAAATGATGTGATCCTGATTACTTAGATAACATGTAGGTGAATTATGTCATGCGATCCTGTTTAGTTATTCATCATATCTTTGAATTATGTTATGCTATGATATCCAGTTTAGATAGACATCATATATGTGAAATTATGTCATGCTATCCGTTTTAGTTAAACAATATACATGTCAACTATTTCATGCCCTCTTTTTTCCATACTATCTATTGCATCTGTCTCTCATACAATGTCTGTACATTCAACTATGTTTCCTGTTTAGCAGCCATTTGAATTGGAGCGGGTGATGCCAATATCTAGCGGACTAAAAACACGGTCTTCAAATAAAACAGTGCTACCTCTTGGTGGAGATAGCACCCCGGTTGTACATGCACAAGAACCAGCCCTACCACACATAACCCAAACTCTCGCAGATTGTACCCCTACTGCGATGGACAGAGAACCAGCTTCACCCAATCTAACCCCAACCCCAGCCGATAGTAACCCAGTTCCTGTTGACACAGCACCATCTCCACCAAAAAGCTCCCAAACAAGAGCAGTTAGTAAGGCAGCTCCAGTGCCCAAAGGGCCAGTACTGTCACGGCGAACCCCAACTCCACCAGTTAGTACGCCTATTCCTATGGAGGAAGCACAACCAGCTAGTCGTAGTTTAGCATCTATCGCATTTGATGTTGTTAAATCGTATGTGCGTATCTTCCCATCTTGGAAATATTATACTGAAGATGAAGGAAAATGCCTGTTGCAGGTGTTTGTCCAGGAGTTATGTGTAAGTAATGTTATTCATGGCAATTACTTTGCTTCGTCCCATACATCCTACCTCCATGATGGTTATAATACAGCAAATTTTCCCATTTTTCTCTATAGAGAAGGACCGATTTGGAAACTCAGGATGAGGTAACCTGTGCTAATACCTCTGCTATCTTCAAGAATGCTTGGTGGCAGTATCGGAATTACCTGAAGAAAACGTACTTCACCGGCAAAGAAACTCATCAAATTTCCTTACGTTCTCCTGGGACACATTTACTGGACGATGACTGGGAACACCTTGTTCTGTACTGGTCCCGAACCAAGAATGTGGTAAGGTCTATGAGCTCATTTTCTATTTTTAAGTATTATATTCTTGCGTCTTACTGTACTCTATTCATGTAGAACAAGTGCCTAAACCTGAAGAACAACTGTTCTAATTTAAGATTCCATTGCTATCATAGTTCAAAAAAGCGCTAGGCGTTAATTGTGCATTTTGCCACCGCCTTGCGCTTTACTGACCAAAGCGCATGCTTATGCGCAATTATGCACAGATTATGCGTAGTTATGCGCAATGCGTTTTGCCAACGCCTAGAGCCTAGGTGTGCTTAAGCGCTCGCTTAGGCGCGCCTTTTTTAACTATGATTGCTTTGCTCTTGTATCACTGTATTTACTCATACAAACTTATTTTTAAATTGAAGGATCCAATCAAAACTCCAATGGCACAACAGGTATGTTCACGCATATTTCTTTAACAGGTTTGCTCTTATCAATAGCTCTGTTGATTACAATTTCAATTGTGTATACAGTTGACTTTCATATCATGCACATTACTAGCATCACAACAGAGCCAATAGTGTTGTTGTACATGTAGACCCGTGGTACCCATCTGAAATCTTGTTGTGTCGTGTAGTTTCCCACGCTTTGTATTCTTTCACTGCTGCTTTGTCTTGAACTGATATGATTTGAACCGTGTCTCTATTTTGATTTGGCAAGACAATGCAGTGACCATAGGACATAGATATATGTTTGTTTGATGCTTTTATTATGTACTAGTACTTGGCAATAGAAGACTTGGTAGTTTAATCCTGTCCACCTTACTAATGAACTGGTTCACCAAAATGAGTTTCATATACTAGTACATGCCGAACTTGTTATGTGTCTGCTTGTTTCTTCTTTTAGAATGCTGACAGAATATTAGGGAAGAGTGCCTTATTAAGCAATGGTAAAGGAAGTAATGCACATAGGGTTCAGGATAGTGACACATCCTTGTTGGTCTCCAAAAAGCTGATAAAACAGCTAAGGAAGACTATCTTGAAGACAGCGAGACAACCCCAAAGTCCTGTCTTGGTTTAGTGTTCGAGTTACTGGCCACTACCGCTTGCACAAGCTATTCAAACTCACTGTCTTAATTAGTTCGGTTTCTTGAGTCTCAACTACAAGCTGAAAGACATCGATCTGCTGTGCTGCGATAAGAAGCAGAAGGACTGCGGAAGTCCCTGGAGCATTCAGTTGCATACTTTCTGGTGCAACAGCAAGCGTTGGAGGATTTTAGCGCCAAACAGGACAAAGCTAATCAGCTTGCTAAGCTTATTGCCAACATGGTGGATACCCAGGATAATGTTTCTTGAGCTCTTCTGAAGTTGTTTCAGTTATGCTCTTGTTTTGCTGTCGTGTTTATTTGCACTGCTGGCCAATTTTGACGGCCAGTGTATGTAATCTGCTGCTTTGTTCCCTATATTTGCACTGGTGGCGAACTTTCATGCCCAGTGGATGTAATATGTGTAATAGCGGTAATAGGCTAGCGTTAATTGCTTGCTTATTTATTTCCTTATTGTCTTGTTTAGTTGTTTGCTTGTAGTCACTGCAGTTCTTTTTCTGTTTTTTTCTAGTGGCCACAATAGCCTATTTTTTGTAACTAGGCCAAAATAATCATGGCAACACACCGACTGTTGTAACCATGGGCCTCGTGCAGGCCGTATGATCCATGGGCCTTCGTCCGGCCGTAGGATCCATCGGCCTTCTATACGGGCCTTAGGGTCCATGGGCCTTCTACGGGCCGTAGGGTCCATGGGCCTTCTACGGGCCGTACGATCCATGGGCCTTCTACGGGCCGTACTATCCATGGGCCTCATACGGGCCGTAGGATCCATGGGCCTTCTACAGGGCGTATCATCATTTCGCCAATCATGGGTCGTACTATTCGTGGACCATAACGGGCCGTTAATAGGTCGTATTTGATAACTCTATGAAAACAGCCCAACTGGTTTTTTTTGACATGAAAACGGCCCAACGTATTAACGGTCCACAAACGGGCCGACTGTAACGACGGGCTGAATTTGGCCCACAAGCAGAAAATGACAGTAACGGGCCGTATTTAACGGAATGCTGCAAATGAGCCCAAGAATCAATGGGCCCTGAGAAGGCCGAAAGATAACTTGGGCTGGAAACGGCCCAATGGAATAATGGGCCGTTAATGGGTATAAAGTGATACACTGTTCATTACGGGCCAGTTTCACCATGGGCCGTTAATGGGCCAAGAGTTACAAAGGTCCTCATATGGGCCGAAAGAATTCATGGGCCACACATGGGCCGGAAGTTAAAATGGGCTGAATCATATTGGACGGCCCAGATGACGCTACTGGGCCTAATTCGGATAGGGCGCAACGGGCCCTGGGTTAGCGGGCTGTAAATGGGCTATATGCGAATAGGCCATTAACAGGCTTTCCGTGGGCCGGCCCGCCACCTTTTGACCAAGTCAAACGGGCCGGCCTTTTCACAGGAATGGGCCTCTATTGTGCCGTGCCACGTGTCGCCGTATCATAGGCGCCTTCGGTCCAATGAGCGGATGACATCTGTCCCAACGGTGAGCCGACACGTGTTTCCTCCAGCCAATGATGATTTTACACGTGGAAAATCCCCATTGGTCGGGGCTGTTAACGGGTTATCGGATCCAAAACCCGACCCGATAGCTTAACGGCGTTCGGTTACGGTGTATGCCACGTGTCGGTCACCCTTGACGAAAGCACTTCCGTGACGCGCGATTTATCGTCATGGAAGTGGACACTTCCGTGATGATAATTTTGGTAATGTCATGGAACACTTCTACGACAGCACAGGTATGACTATCTTGATTCTGTCATAAAATCGTCATGGATGTACATGCATGACAAAAAACGTGACCTACTGTGACAAACACGTATCATCACGGAAGTGTATTTTTTTGTAGTGGTATCAACTCCCCAAGCTTAGACCTCGCTTGTCCTCAAGCGGAAGCCGATAACGATAAATATGTCCACATGTTTAGAGGTAGAGGTGTCGATAAAATAAAATACGGGGCAATTGCAATTTATCATAACATCAGAAAGAGTCTATGTCAGAGCTTTCTAGCAAGTCCACATACTCAACTATCATTTAGTCTTCCATAATTGCTAACACTCGCGCAATACTTGTGGTTACGGAGTTTTAACCGGACACAGAGAAAGATAGGGGCTTATAGCTTCGCCTACCAACCTTTTACCTCAAGGGTAATGTCAGCAATAATAGTTCATGCTAACTTACATCCAATTAGATATATATATCAGGATCTTTCCAACACCATGTGCTTGCCAAAGGATAAAATGTAAAAAGGAAAGGTGAAGATCACCATGACTCTTGCATAAGGTAGAAGATAATAATAAAAGATAGGCCTTCGCAGAGGGAAGCAGAGGTTGCCATGCGCTTTCAGGGTTGGATGCACAAAATCTTAATGCGAAAGAACGTCACTTTATATTGCCACTTGTGATATGAACCTTTATTATGCAGTCCGTCGCTTTTATTTCTTCCACATCACAAGATCGTATAAAGCTTATTTCCTCCACACCAATCAATCATACATATTTAGAGAGCAATTTTTATTCCTTGCACCGATGACAACTTACTTGACGGATCTTACTCAATCCATAGGTAGGTATGGTGGACTCTCATGGCAAAACTGGTTTAAGGGTTTTTGGAAGCACAAGTAGTATCTCTACTTGGTGCAAGGAATTTGGCTAGCATGAGGGGGAAAGGCAAGCTCAACATGTTGGATGATCCATGACAATATACTTTATCTCGGATATAAGAAAACATAACCCATTATGTTGTCTTCCTTGTCCAACATCAACTCTTTAGCATGTCATATTTTAATGAGTGCTCCCAATCATAAAAGATGTCCAAGATAGTATATTTATATGTGAAACCCCTCTGTCTTTATTACTTCCTATTAATTGCAACGATGACCAAAGCTATGTTTGTCAACTCTCAACAACTTTTAATCATCATACTCTTTCTATGTGAAGTCATTACTCTTCATAAGATCAATATGATCTCTTTTTTATTTCTTTTTATTCTTTTCTCTTTTCTTTTATTCACTCAAGATCATAGCAAGATAATCAAGCCCTTGACTCAACACTAATCTTTATTATATAGCTCACGGACTCGATTACATAGAGGGATCATAAAGCAAATCTCAAAACTAGATCATACCAAAACTTCATTCTACTAGATCAAGATACTACTTATAGGATCGAACTAAGAAAAAACGATAAAGAAAGGAGATGCGGTTGTTATACGATACCGGGGCACCTCCCCCAAGCTTGGTAGTTGCCAAGGGGAGTGCCCATACCCATGTGATTATGTCTCCTTCTTCGGGGATGGTGATGTGATATTCTTGGCGATAATGCCCCTCAGGATACGATTCTCTTCCTCGAGCTTATTGAGTTGCTGCTTGAGATCCATTATCTCCTTACGAAGCTTCCCTGTAACGGCTAAAGCTCCTTGCACCCAAGGGGGTTGCATAGCTGCGGGAGAACAAGTGACACTCTTCTTCAAATTTTCATAAGAAAGAAATCTAACATTGGAAGGGATAACCGAGTTTGGAATACCTGAGCTCTGTAGTTCCCCCATCGTGAATCTAGCCCGGAAGCGAGTAGTGACTTCTTGATCCTCCTCCATGGCATCTATCCTCATCAAATCAGCCTCCATCTCTTCCTCCGTTACTGGCCCAAAGTGGTCAGCATCGCTGTTTGTCCTTGGTCTCGATGCCGGATGAGACACCCGGCTCTCTTCGACTGACTCTTGGGAAGACATCTTGCTCTAATCTGCAGCAGCAACAGCTCAAAACACAAACAGAGGATAATTACGTGATACAGGAGTCAAAACCCGCGGGAGATTATATAATGAATTTTTACCGACCAAAATACATATCGTGCAAGAAAACGGAGTCCGGAGAGCACACGAGGTGCCCACGAGGCAGGGGCGCGCCCAGTAGGGTAGGGCGCGCCCTCCACCCTCGTGGAGGCCTCGTGTCCTTCCCGGGCTGCTTCTTATTTTTCTATTTTTCTAAATATTCCAAAACGGAGAAATATTGCCATTAGAACTTTTTTGGAGTCGGTTTACTTACCGTACCACATACCTATTCCTTTTCGGAGTCTGAAATGTTCTGAAAAGTGTCCCTATGTATTCCTCCGGGGTTACGGTTTCAATAACATTGGTTTCAACATTTATGGGATTACCTGAGATATAATGTTTAATTCTTTGACCGTTCACCACCTTCGGATTTGTGCCTTCGAAGTTGTTGATTTTTATGGCACCGGAACGATAGACCTCCTCGATAACGTAAGGGCCTTCCCATTTAGAGAGAAGTTTTCCTGCAAAAAAATCTTAAACGAGAGTTGTATAGCAATACATAATCACCTACATTAAACTCACGCTTTTGTATCCTTTTGTCATGCCATCTTTTAACTTTTTCTTTAAACAACTTGGCATTCTCATAGGCCTGGGTTCTCCATTCATCAAGTGAGCTAATGTCAAATAACCTCTTCTCACCGGCAAGTTTGAAATCATAATTGAGCTCTTTAATAGCCCAATATGCCTTATGTTCTAGTTCGAGAGGTAAGTGACATCCTTTTCCATAAACCATTTTATACGGAGACATACCCATAGAATTTTTATATGTAGTTCTATAGGCCCATAATGCATCATCAAGTTTCTTGGACCAATTCTTTCTAGATCTATTAACAGTCATTTGCAAAATTAATTTGAGCTCTCTATTACTCAATTCTACTTGATCACTAGACTGTGGGTGATAAGCAGATGCGATTCTATGATTAACATCATATTTAGCAAGCATTTTTCGGAAAGCACCATGAATAAAATGTGAACCACCATCAGTCATTAAATATCTAGGGACTCCAAACCTCGGAATAATAACTTCTTTAAGCATTTTAATAGAAGTGTTATGATCAACACTACTAGTTGGAATAGCTTATACCCACTTAGTAACATAATCAACAGCAACTAAAATATGTGTATATCCATTAGAGGCAGGAAAAGGTCCCATAAAATCGAAGCCCCAAACATCAAATGGTTCAATAACAAGTGAATAATTCATAGGCATTTCTTGACGTCTACTAATATTACCAATTCTTTGACATTCATCACAAGACAAGACAAACTTACGGGCATCCTTGAAGAGAGTAGGCCAATAAAAACCGGATTGCAATACCTTATGCGCAGTTCTATCTCCAGCGTGGTGTCCTCCATAAGCTTCGGAGTGACACTTGCATAGGATCTGTTCCTGTTCATGCTCAGGTACACAACGTCTAATAACACCATCTACTCCTTCTTTATAAAGATGTGGGTCATCCCAAAAGTAATGTCTCAAGTCATAGAAAAACTTTTTCTTTTGCTGGTATGTGAAACTAGGTGGTATAAATTTAGCAACAATATAATTTGCATAATCAGCATACCATGGAGCAGTACGAGAAGTATTTATGACATTTAATTGTTCATCAGGAAAGCAACAACTTAAAGAGAAAGGAAGTGTCCAAAGGGTGTTAGTATGACTTACACGCCTAGGAAGTCCGGGGCTAACGCCACTCTTAAGTTGGGTGCTTCTTTTGCGAGTAGGAGAAATACTAAAAGTTAAACTGTTAGAAGTAAAAAGGCAGAAAGAAAGATGACTGGAATATCCAGCTCATGTATGAATGTCATACAAGTTTTTGTTGTATAGTAGGCTGGTCAAAGATATAGTTCTTGGGAATTATGGTTAAACATGTTAATCACTAATTCTTGGGTATTGTGAGTTAATCACAAAGATACCCGCTCGATTGCATTCAATTGCGAATCACTGTAAGAGCTACTGTGGCCTAAAAGGACTAGCCAGAAATGAGGTTAAGGTATACACAGGGAACATAGTAAATGTTACTATACCTTCCATCGGTGTATTGCCGTCTGTATTTATTTTCATAATTCATTTAGAGTTTTACAAACTCTAGCCCATTGCATAAGGTATCTTGCAAGAAGGTTGTTCATAAGAGAACCTTTTATGTTCGATGTTATGAATAACACAAGGGCCATACTTTCATTATGAATGAGATGTATGTTATGAATATTGATAATAATACAATACCTCTGGGTTTACTTTCATAATTCATTTTAGAGTTTCATACACTCTAGCCCATTGCACAATGTTTGTTGCAAAAGAGTTGTTCATAAAAACAACAATTGTTGTTAAGTATTATGAATAACATGAAGGGCCATGCTTCCATCCAAGATGGGACGTATGTTATGAATATTGAGGGTAATATGATACATCCATAACACTGACGCTAAATGTCGCAAGACTAAAAGAATACCACACAAGTGTGGCACTACATTTGGTCACATTGGAGAAACCCGCATGGAAAATTCCATTATGATGGATTTTGAAGTCTTTTTGATTTTGAATCATCTGACACTTGCAACTTTCCTCCGAAAAGTGAAGTGACTAAAATACCGTTCACAGGCAATAAGGAACGAACAACAAACTTATTAGTGATCATACATTTGATGTGTGTAGTCCGATAAGTGTTGTTAGTGGTGGATTTATTTATCTTCAGAAATGACTCAAGTAGATATATGGATATTTACTTGATGAGACGTAAGTCTGGATCTTTTGAAATCATTCGAAAGGTTTTCAAAAATGAAGTAGAAGTTATTGTAACAAGAAAATTATGTTTCTGCAATTTGATTGCACAAAGGAATATTTGAGTTACATGTTTAGCGAATGTCTGATGAGTTGTGAAAGGGGTTTCATAACTTGCACCTCCCGGAACACCACTGCAAGTGAAAAGTCCGTCGAGATGTAATCTAACCATTTATGACATGGTAAGGTCAAAGATGACATAAATAAATTTGCCATTATCCTTTTTAAAGTGATGCTTTAGAGACTGCGGCTTTTACACTGAAAAGAGCTACATCGGGTCTGTTGAAATGAAGCCATGGTATGGTACGCCCAACCATGTTATATCTTTTCTTAACATTTGGAATATGGGGCTTGTGTAAAAGGTTACAAACCTATTCCAAATCAGACAAGTGCTACTTTGTAGGTTATACCAAAATGTTGGGTATTCCTCCCTCACTATACCGAGGCAAATAGTTTTGCCGCGAAACGGTGTGCTTTTAAAGAGAATGGTTCTTTCAAAAAGGTGAGTGGGAGAATAGTGCAACTCGACGAGATAAACAGTATCTAAGTCATCAGATCAAAGGAAAGAGACCTTGGAAGTAATTCCAGAGTTTCCTACTGCGACTGATACGGAAGTCTCTACAATAAAATGTATGAACTTCGGTCGAACTTGCAGCTGAACCACGTAGGCAAGGCTCGTGCAAACCTCTCAGGTGCGCAAACGAGATATTGTTGTTAGACAACATTATACCTACGATACACAAGGAAGCGTTGATGGGCCCTGACTCCGGAATTGGCTAAATGCCAATACAACCCAAGTTAGTTTCCATATAAGTGATTCAAGATTAAAACCTTGATACACCTTTCGGAAGACTTAGAGTCTAACGAATATTTATGGAACTTAAAACTGATATGGATAAAAATGTTTTATCCATAAAGCTCGACTTGTTGAAATAACAAGTTCAAGAGTTGACTACGATGAGGTTGTTTTCATCGTAGCGATGCTTAAAGTCGGTTCGGGTTGAACTAGCAATTAATACATATTTCAATCATGAGATATGAAACATGGATGATAAAAGGATTTCCATCTGATGGAAATGAAAGCTAGGACTTGTATATGATACAGTCCAAAGTAATTTGTCGATCCAGAGGATGCTAGTAGGTATGCAAACTTCAGAGTTCCAGCAATGGACAGAAGAGAGCAAAATGGAGTTGGAATCTTCGTGTTTTGATGAAATGGTCAAAGGGGTTTTGACTTCATCAATGGGTAACGAAGATGCTTGTAATTCAAGAAAGTAAGTGGGAGCGTAATAATATTTCTAAAAACCTTATGTGCTTGGCACATTGGTAATTGGAAATAAATTTCTTGACACGAATTAGGACTTCATTTGAAAATAGTTTTTCGATGAAGTGCTTAGGCTAAATAGCCTCAATATTAGGCATGATGATCTATGGAGATAGATTTACCTAATGGGGCTAAGCAATGAATACATATTGACAAGATGCTAAAACCTTTTAGCATTTAAAACGCCAAGGAGTGATTCTTGCCAAAGTCACATGGAAGGAGTTTTTGCAAGACTCGGTGTCCCAAAACACTGATGAGTAAAATACATGATGCAGATTCCACACACTTTTGTGTTTGGATTAATCATGTATTCCATGGTATGTAAAACAACCAGATATGTCCGATACTCCCAAGGTGTTGCGAGTATGGATACTAAAGTGATCAAAGTACTGATCGTGGGACAACAGTGAAAGATGTCATTGAGTACTAGAGTAAGTACTGATGATATGTTTTCTTGCAAGCGGAGATCATGAAGAGTTCGTTGTAAAATGTTACATCGATAGTCTTCATCTTTTCACCGTGCGATTTTCGATTTAAGTTAAGGGTTTTGTGTAACACACAATGTGGTGGCACAGTTAGTTGGAATTTGTTCAAACTAGTTACTGTGGCGAATTCTATAACAAGGGCTAAGTATGTTGACGCTTTAGAAGCGACAAAGAAGATGTTGAATCATATAGTTCATTCATGAACTTAGTATAGTTCCAAGATGGCTTTTGACAATGGGACACTACTGCAGGTAGTTGCTCCATAACTCAGTCTGAGGAATCCAGGTTCGACCTGTGATTCACATACATACAAAGCCAAGTCCACACAAAATATGAATTTTGTGAAAACGTGAAAACGCGAGGACATGCAAAGATACACACGGAACTGAAGTCGTCAGATCCGTTGGACATCAGGCTATACCACAAGCGAAGCATATTTACACCGGTGTGCCACAGGTGTAAAGTGCATTAGCATTAACTAGATTATTGACTCTAGTGCAAGTGGGAGTCTGTAGGAGATATGCCCTAGAGGCAATAATAAATGATATTATTTATCTCCGAGTTCATAATTATGTTTATGTTCCATGCTATAACTGCTATGGTTCTCGAGTCTGCAATAACCACGAGGCTCGGAGGAAGACTCATATGCACGTGTGGAATAATAAACGGTAAAATGTATTCCTAGTCTGGCCTCTAAGACTAGCTCAAGTGTTGCATGATGGTTATGTTTTCCTGATCATGGGCATGTCTATGTCAGCAACCTTGAGGGCATAATGTTAAGAGAACATTTGTGTTGAATCGACCCGGCATGATGTTATGCTATGAGATTCATTCGTCACAAGTTTATTGGTACATAACACAGAGATGGTTAACGTTTGCATGATTCCTTAGACCATGAGAGTATCGAGTTTCTTCATGCTTGCTTCATGAACTTTGGGGTTTGTTAAACGTCATCCGTAAATGGGTGGCTATTACGGCGGCTTACGGGTTCATGGAAAAGTGTGTCAAGTAACTTGATAGCTCAAGATTGGGATTTGCTCCTCCGACGATGGAGAGATATCTCTGGGCCCTCTCGGTGTTACGGTATCCATCATCGTCTGGCCAGACACTTTGTGATTTGATCACGGGGATGCCGGAACACGATAACGAGAAAAGAGAACAATACCGGTAACGAGGTAACTAGCATAGTGGACAAGTTGTTGATCCACGGGAATGCCAACATGTCTCACCTCGGGTATTTGTAACATATCGCGAAGCAACAGGAATAGCACACGGCAACTGGAGGTTCACTCGAATATTTATTCGTGTGGGTATAGGGGTCAATATGGGTGTCCACGGCTCCGATGTTGATCATTGATCGGAAGGGGTTCCGGGTCATGTCTATACTTCACCGAACCTATAGGGTCACACGCTTAAGGGTCATCTATCTGCTGAATACTAGACAGGGAGTCTGAGAGAAAATCACCGAAAAAGTTTCGGACACCGAAAAGTTTCGGACAGCGGAATCGTACCGCAGAGAGAGGTCATCGGATAAGTTTCGATGATACCGAAAAGTTGTTTCGGGATACACCATTAAGTCAAATTGGTTTCGGCACATGCCTGATAATTCTTGGAGGATGCCAGAATCATTCTGGAAGCTTTTTGGAATTTTCTGAGATAAAAACCGGAAATGTTCCGGAGCTGCCGGAGCCACTTCAGATGCGTTTCGCAGATGAAAATCACTAAAACCGGAATTGTTTCGGAACGCGTTGAAAATCATTTTAGTGGGTACTGGAAATGTTCTTAGCCCACATAAATATTTTCAGTTCGATCAGACGCTGAAAAATGTCGTCGTGAATAGTGAAAATCAGCTTTATGGTTACTTTATGGAAAGCCACCTTTTGGGGCTTTGCTCCAAAAGATCTTGGGGATGACATGGATGGATAGGAGCCATTTTTTGGGCCCCTCATGGGGGTGTGGCCGGCCACATGGGGTATCCCCCCTTGGGGACCCTCTTGTTCCTTGGTTTCACTCCTAGGTCCTTGTGGAAGGACTTCATTCATGTGCATTTTGGGTTTTTTGTGAAACTACCCTACCCCCTTGGGATTTCCTATAAATAGAGGTGGAGGGGCAGCCCTCCACACTCATCCCTTGCTCTCATACACATGCCATGCATTATCTGGCTTCTTCTCTCCCTCCCACGAAAAGAGTTTCGTAGAGCCGTAAGGCTGTCTGGGTTCCGGCAGGAACTAGTTCTGGACGGCGAAGCCCTGCCGGATAGATGACACCGTATGTGTGCAACTCTGTAGAGAGATCGTAGTTTCGGTCTTAGTTCGTGAGTGCCTCCCGAAGGGCTGTCCGTGTGACCGTCCGAGTTTCGAAGGTCCTCCCGAAGGGCTGTCCGAGTGACCGTTCGAGTTTCGAAGGTCCTCCCGAAGGGCTGTCCGCGACACCGTCCGGGGGGCTGTTCGACCGCCTCCCGGAGGGCTGTCTGAGGAGCAGATGAGGGTATACATCCTCGCGGTTGGGAGGTTGTAAATCCTAGCTGCGGGGATCTGCACCGCCGATCGTCATCGACTCTACTTCCCGCTGCGCTACGAGTCGGTAACGAAAAAGATCAAACCATGTATGCAGTCTCCATAGTGGTCCTGGGCTGGTGCGTAGGTCGGAAAATTTTTGTTTTCTGCTGCGTTCCCCTACAGTGGCATCAAGAGCCGTGCTATGCGTAGATGCAGGTTTCGATCTAGAATACATGGAGATGTATGGGTATTGCATAATATAATTAGGTAGTAGATGAGATCTATTGCTGAAAATTATTTATGCGGGTGACAGATGAAATCTGTTACCCGAGGTTCTTGTTGCTTCCCTAGAATTTGCGTTTGCTCAATCTCGAGACAGCATGGTGGAATTTGACAAAGTTCTGGCAATCCGTGATCCTGATTGATCATGGAAGTGCTATCAGTTCTTTGGGTTCTGCCGTAGTCAAAAGAAAGATGAAATTCGCAGATGAAAGGGCATTGCAGATATGATCTGCACGGGGGTCATGCGTATGACGAAGTTTAGTATGGGGCTCGAGATTTAATTATCCCGTGTTTCATACACCCCGAGATGTTAATCTAGCAACCTGAATAATCATACTTGATGATAAAACGTTGGTAGCTGCGGTTTAAGTCAAAACCTTAGAAGCCACGTAAAATAAATTTTGCATAAACCTATTAGAGGCGTCTAACTTGGTTTTGCAGGATGTGCATGTGATGTGGTATAGCAGTGCTCATACTAATTCGATTATGTATGAGATGACTATATGATGTAATTTGATTAACATGACCTGCGTGTCATGATTCGGCATGATGGCTGGAGCCATATGATTGCATTTTAATGACCTGCGTGTCAACCTTGTTGTAATGCATTATTTTGTTAGCTATAGAGATAGCAATATTATCTGGTGCATCGACAAGGTGGTGGCAATCTTCGTGAAGGTGACCACCGACGCGAATGCCGAAGACGAAGAAATGAAATACTTCTCCGTCAGAAAGGGCTATACCATATCATGCTATTATGAATTGCCTGAGATGTTTATCCCTTATGATGCACCCTTCTTGATTGCGCGGTAGTCGCTTTTATTAGGGTGATCTCTCACTTAAAATATCAAGTAGTTAGTGTTCTCCCAAGTGTAGCACCGTCACGGCACCTATCTTTTCGGGGTGCGCCATGGATGCATGGGTACGAACGATTAGAGAAGTGTGAGGCGGGTGAGGTCAGACCTCGCAGCAAGATCACTTGGTTGTCTTGACGTTCATGGCAGGATCGTCCTGAGCTCGGAACACACGCATCGAAAGATGAGCAAGAGTCACATAGAGATGTGATCGGCAAGTTGGCCTACCGATTAAAATTCCCGTTATGAGATGATGATTCTATGGCGATGAATTGAAGTCTGGATCTTGTATCACTCAAAATTAATTGTGAGAGATATTGATTTGAGTGGGAGCGCACTGTTGAATTAACATGTTTAATTCTCAGTGCAATTAATTATGAACACTGTCTAAGTGTTTCTTGCAAAATAGTTGTAGAATAATGGCTCGCGTTTCCACCTTCCCTATTAAAATTGAATAACTGTTAAATATCTGGTTAAAACTTTACGATTGGTAACGTAATATGAGGATTGTCCTCAAAAGTGCCGAGAAGGACTTTGTCCTATCGCATGCTTTCCGTATCCTCCCGCTAAAGCTATGGATCATGTGACTCTCGTCCTTCGATCCAAAAGCTATAATTCCGTTTCAGTCAAGTGCAATATGTTTGCTTCCATGAAACCCAAACTTCGAAAGTTGGGATAGTTATATGATATTCATGGAACTGAAAATTATTTTCAGATACAAACAAAGCAATGTTTGTTTGCAAGTATTAGTAAAAGTGTTTACTATGCATTTGACTGTTGGGAAAGGGATCCAGAAGAACGCCTGTCATATAATGAAAGGTGAATAAAACAACAACTTAAAGAGAAAGGAAGTGTCCAAAGGGTGTTAGTATGACTTACACGCCTAGGAAGTCCGGGGCTAACGCCACTCTTAAGTTGGGTGCTTCTTTTGCGAGTAGGAGAAATACTAAAAGTTAAACTGTTAGAAGTAAAAAGGCAGAAAGAAAGATGACTGGAATATCCAGCTCATGTATGAATGTCATACAAGTTTTTGTTGTATAGTAGGCTGGTCAAAGATATAGTTCTTGGGAATTATGGTTAAACATGTTAATCACTAATTCTTGGGTATTGTGAGTTAATCACAAAGATACCCGCTCGATTGCATTCAATTGCGAATCACTGTAAGAGCTACTGTGGCCTAAAAAGACTAGCCAGAAATGAGGTTAAGGTATACACAGGGAACATAGTAAATGTTACTATACCTTCCATCGGTGTATTGCCGTCTGTATTTATTTTCATAATTCATTTAGAGTTTTACAAACTCTAGCCCATTGCATAAGGTATCTTGCAAGAAGGTTGTTCATAAGAGAACCTTTTATGTTCGATGTTATGAATAACACAAGGGCCATACTTTCATTATGAATGAGATGTATGTTATGAATATTGATAATAATACAATACCTCTGGGTTTACTTTCATAATTCATTTTAGAGTTTCATACACTCTAGCCCATTGCACAATGTTTGTTGCAAAAGAGTTGTTCATAAAAACAACAATTGTTGTTAAGTATTATGAATAACATGAAGGGCCATGCTTCCATCCAAGATGGGACGTATGTTATGAATATTGAGGGTAATATGATACATCCATAACACTGACGCTAAATGTCGCAAGACTAAAAGAATACCACACAAGTGTGGCACTACATTTGGTCACATTGGAGAAACCCGCATGGAAAATTCCATTATGATGGATTTTGAAGTCTTTTTGATTTTGAATCATCTGACACTTGCAACTTTCCTCCGAAAAGTGAAGTGACTAAAATACCGTTCACAGGCAATAAGGAACGAACAACAAACTTATTAGTGATCATACATTTGATGTGTGTAGTCCGATAAGTGTTGTTAGTGGTGGATTTATTTATCTTCAGAAATGACTCAAGTAGATATATGGATATTTACTTGATGAGACGTAAGTCTGGATCTTTTGAAATCATTCGAAAGGTTTTCAAAAATGAAGTAGAAGTTATTGTAACAAGAAAATTATGTTTCTGCAATTTGATTGCACAAAGGAATATTTGAGTTACATGTTTAGCGAATGTCTGATGAGTTGTGAAAGGGGTTTCATAACTTGCACCTCCCGGAACACCACTGCAAGTGAAAAGTCCGTGGAGATGTAATCTAACCATTTATGACATGGTAAGGTCAAAGATGACATAAATAAATTTGCCATTATCCTTTTTAAAGTGATGCTTTAGAGACTGCGGCTTTTACACTGAAAAGAGCTACATCGGGTCTGTTGAAATGAAGCCATGGTATGGTACGCCCAACCATGTTATATCTTTTCTTAACATTTGGAATATGGGGCTTGTGTAAAAGGTTACAAACCTATTCCAAATCAGACAAGTGCTACTTTGTAGGTTATACCAAAATGTTGGGTATTCCTCCCTCACTATACCGAGGCAAATAGTTTTGCCGCGAAACGGTGTGCTTTTAAAGAGAATGGTTCTTTCAAAAAGGTGAGTGGGAGAATAGTGCAACTCGACGAGATAAACAGTATCTAAGTCATCAGATCAAAGGAAAGAGACCTTGGAAGTAATTCCAGAGTTTCCTACTGCGACTGATACGGAAGTCTCTACAATAAAATGTATGAACTTCGGTCGAACTTGCAGCTGAACCACGTAGGCAAGGCTCGTGCAAACCTCTCAGGTGCGCAAACGAGATATTGTTGTTAGACAACATTATACCTACGATACACAAGGAAGCGTTGATGGGCCCTGACTCCGGAATTGGCTAAATGCCAATACAACCCAAGTTAGTTTCCATATAAGTGATTCAAGATTAAAACCTTGATACACCTTTCGGAAGACTTAGAGTCTAACGAATATTTATGGAACTTAAAACTGATATGGATAAAAATGTTTTATCCATAAAGCTCGACTTGTTGAAATAACAAGTTCAAGAGTTGACTACGATGAGGTTGTTTTCATCGTAGCGATGCTTAAAGTCGGTTCGGGTTGAACTAGCAATTAATACATATTTCAATCATGAGATATGAAACATGGATGATAAAAGGATTTCCATCTGATGGAAATGAAAGCTAGGACTTGTATATGATACAGTCCAAAGTAATTTGTCGATCCAGAGGATGCTAGTAGGTATGCAAACTTCAGAGTTCCAGCAATGGACAGAAGAGAGCAAAATGGAGTTGGAATCTTCGTGTTTTGATGAAATGGTCAAAGGGGTTTTGACTTCATCAATGGGTAACGAAGATGCTTGTAATTCAAGAAAGTAAGTGGGAGCGTAATAATATTTCTAAAAACCTTATGTGCTTGGCACATTGGTAATTGGAAATAAATTTCTTGACACGAATTAGGACTTCATTTGAAAATAGTTTTTCGATGAAGTGCTTAGGCTAAATAGCCTCAATATTAGGCATGATGATCTATGGAGATAGATTTACCTAATGGGGCTAAGCAATGAATACATATTGACAAGATGCTAAAACCTTTTAGCATTTAAAACGCCAAGGAGTGATTCTTGCCAAAGTCACATGGAAGGAGTTTTTGCAAGACTCGGTGTCCCAAAACACTGATGAGTAAAATACATGATGCAGATTCCACACACTTTTGTGTTTGGATTAATCATGTATTCCATGGTATGTAAAACAACCAGATATGTCCGATACTCCCAAGGTGTTGCGAGTATGGATACTAAAGTGATCAAAGTACTGATCGTGGGACAACAGTGAAAGATGTCATTGAGTACTAGAGTAAGTACTGATGATATGTTTTCTTGCAAGCGGAGATCATGAAGAGTTCGTTGTAAAATGTTACATCGATAGTCTTCATCTTTTCACCGTGCGATTTTCGATTTAAGTTAAGGGTTTTGTGTAACACACAATGTGGTGGCACAGTTAGTTGGAATTTGTTCAAACTAGTTACTGTGGCGAATTCTATAACAAGGGCTAAGTATGTTGACGCTTTAGAAGCGACAAAGAAGATGTTGAATCATATAGTTCATTCATGAACTTAGTATAGTTCCAAGATGGCTTTTGACAATGGGACACTACTGCAGGTAGTTGCTCCATAACTCAGTCTGAGGAATCCAGGTTCGACCTGTGATTCACATACATACAAAGCCAAGTCCACACAAAATATGAATTTTGTGAAAACGTGAAAACGCGAGGACATGCAAAGATACACACGGAACTGAAGTCGTCAGATCCGTTGGACATCAGGCTATACCACAAGCGAAGCATATTTACACCGGTGTGCCACAGGTGTAAAGTGCATTAGCATTAACTAGATTATTGACTCTAGTGCAAGTGGGAGTCTGTAGGAGATATGCCCTAGAGGCAATAATAAATGATATTATTTATCTCCGAGTTCATAATTATGTTTATGTTCCATGCTATAACTGCTATGGTTCTCGAGTCTGCAATAACCACGAGGCTCGGAGGAAGACTCATATGCACGTGTGGAATAATAAACGGTAAAATGTATTCCTAGTCTGGCCTCTAAGACTAGCTCAAGTGTTGCATGATGGTTATGTTTTCCTGATCATGGGCATGTCTATGTCAGCAACCTTGAGGGCATAATGTTAAGAGAACATTTGTGTTGAATCGACCCGGCATGATGTTATGCTATGAGATTCATTCGTCACAAGTTTATTGGTACATAACACAGAGATGGTTAACGTTTGCATGATTCCTTAGACCATGAGAGTATCGAGTTTCTTCATGCTTGCTTCATGAACTTTGGGGTTTGTTAAACGTCATCCGTAAATGGGTGGCTATTACGGCGGCTTACGGGTTCATGGAAAAGTGTGTCAAGTAACTTGATAGCTCAAGATTGGGATTTGCTCCTCCGACGATGGAGAGATATCTCTGGGCCCTCTCGGTGTTACGGTATCCATCATCGTCTGGCCAGACACTTTGTGATTTGATCACGGGGATGCCGGAACACGATAACGAGAAAAGAGAACAATACCGGTAACGAGGTAACTAGCATAGTGGACAAGTTGTTGATCCACGGGAATGCCAACATGTCTCACCTCGGGTATTTGTAACATATCGCGAAGCAACAGGAATAGCACACGGCAACTGGAGGTTCACTCGAATATTTATTCGTGTGGGTATAGGGGTCAATATGGGTGTCCACGGCTCCGATGTTGATCATTGATCGGAAGGGGTTCCGGGTCATGTCTATACTTCACCGAACCTATAGGGTCACACGCTTAAGGGTCATCTATCTGCTGAATACTAGACAGGGAGTCTGAGAGAAAATCACCGAAAAAGTTTCGGACAGCGGAATCGTACCGCAGAGAGAGGTCATCGGATAAGTTTCGATGATACCGAAAAGTTGTTTCGGGATACACCATTAAGTCAAATTGGTTTCGGCACATGCCTGATAATTCTTGGAGGATGCCAGAATCATTCTGGAAGCTTTTTGGAATTTTCTGAGATAAAAACCGGAAATGTTCCGGAGCTGCCGGAGCCACTTCAGATGCGTTTCGCAGATGAAAATCACTAAAACCGGAATTGTTTCGGAACGCGTTGAAAATCATTTTAGTGGGTACTGGAAATGTTCTTAGCCCACATAAATATTTTCAGTTCGATCAGACGCTGAAAAATGTCGTCGTGAATAGTGAAAATCAGCTTTATGGTTACTTTATGGAAAGCCACCTTTTGGGGCTTTGCTCCAAAAGATCTTGGGGATGACATGGATGGATAGGAGCCATTTTTTGGGCCCCTCATGGGGGTGTGGCCGGCCACATGGGGTATCCCCCCTTGGGGACCCTCTTGTTCCTTGGTTTCACTCCTAGGTCCTTGTGGAAGGACTTCATTCATGTGCATTTTGGGTTTTTTGTGAAACTACCCTACCCCCTTGGGATTTCCTATAAATAGAGGTGGAGGGGCAGCCCTCCACACTCATCCCTTGCTCTCATACACATGCCATGCATTATCTGGCTTCTTCTCTCCCTCCCACGAAAAGAGTTTCGTAGGGCCGTAAGGCTGTCTGGGTTCCGGCAGGAACTAGTTCTGGACGGCGAAGCCCTGCCGGATAGATGACACCGTATGTGTGCAACTCTGTAGAGAGATCGTAGTTTCGGTCTTAGTTCGTGAGTGCCTCCCGAAGGGCTGTCCGCGTGACCGTCCGAGTTTCGAAGGTCCTCCCGAAGGGCTGTCCGAGTGACCGTTCGAGTTTCGAAGGTCCTCCCGAAGGCTGTCCGCGACACCGTCCGGGGGCTGTTCGACCGCCTCCTGGAGGGCTGTCTGAGGAGCAGATGAGGGTATACATCCTCGCGGTTGGGAGGTTGTAAATCCTAGCTGCGGGGATCTGCACCGCCGATCGTCATCGACTCTACTTCCCGCTGCGCTACGAGTCGGTAACGAAAAAGATCAAACCATGTATGCAGTCTCCATAGTGGTCCTGGGCTGGTGCGTAGGTCAGAAAATTTTTGTTTTCTGCTGCGTTCCCCTACAGTAATGATATTTTATAGTAGCCTTATTTAATTTGCGGAAACCAATTACCATCCTATAACCTGTAATAATTCTTTGCGGGATCAATTCATCTTTATCATTAGGAACGACAGTAATACCTCCCTTCTTAGGGACACAATGGACAGGACTTACCCACTGACTATCAGCAACGGGATAAATTATACCTGCCTCAAGGAGCTTTAGTATTTGCTTTCTTACCACTTCTTTCATCTTAGGATTCAGCCGTCATTGATGATCACGAACTGGTTTGGCATCTTTCTCCAAATTTATTTTATGTTGGCATAGAGTGGGGCTAATGCCCTTAAGATCATCAAGAGTATATCCAATAGCAGCACGATGCTTCTTCAGAGTTTTCAATAATCTCTCTTCTTCATGCTCCGAAAGGTTAGCACTAATAATAACATGATATATCTTCTTTTCATCAAGATAAGCATTTAAGAGTATTAGGCAATGGTTTCAGCTCAAACACGGGATCACCCTTGGGTGGAGGAGGATCCCCTAGGATTTCAACAGGTAAATTGTGTTTCAGGATAGGTTCCTGTTTAAAGAATACTTCATCTATTTCCCTTCTTTCATTCATAAACATATCATTTTCATGGTCAAGCAAATATTGTTCTAAAGGATCACTAGGAGGTACGGCAATAGAAGCAAGACCAATAATTTCATCCTTACTAGGCAATTCCTCTTCACGGTGTTGTCTACTAAATTTAGAACAATTAAACTCATGAGACATATCACCCAAGCCAATAGTAACGACATCCTTTTCGTAGTCTATCCTAGCATTAACTGTGTTCAACAAGGGTCTTCCAAATAAAATGGGACAAAAGCTATCTTGTGGGGAACCAAGAACAAGAAAATCAGCAGGATATTTAGTTTTTCCACACAAGACTTGAACATCTCTAACAATTCCCATTGGTGAAATAGTATCTCTATTGGCAAGTTTAATTGTGACATCAATATCTTCTAACTCAGTAGGTGCAATATCGTGCATAATTTCTTTGTATAAGTCAATAGGTATTGCACTAGCACTGGCACCCATATCACATAAGCCATGATAACAATGATCTCCTATTTTAACAGAAATAAAAGGCATGCCTACCACAGGTCTATGTTTATCTTTAGCACAAGGTTTGGCAATTCTAGCAGTTTCATCTCGGAAATGAATAACATGCCCATCAATATTATCAGACAAGAGATCTTTAACAATAGCAATATTAGGTTCAACTTTAACTTGCTCAGGAGGTGTATAAGTTCTAATATTGCTTTTACGAACCATAGTTGAAGCTTTAGCGTGATCCTTTATCCTAACAGGAAAAGGTGGTTTCTCAACATAAGCAGTAGGAACAATAGGATCATTATAAGTGATAATCTTTTCTTGAACTTTAATAGGTGCAGCTACTTTTACTTTTATTGGAGGATGATATTTAAACCACTTCTCCTTAGGGAGATGAATATGAGCAGCAAAAGATTCACAGAAAGAAGCTACTATCTCAGAGTGAAGTCCATATTTAGTGCTAAATTTACGGAAAACATCGGTATCCATAAAAGATTTGACACAATCAAACTTAGGTGTCATACCTGACTCCTTACCTTCGTCGAGATCCCATTCTTCAGAGTTGCGTTTAATTCTTTCCAATAAATCCCATTTGAATTCAATAGTCTTCATCGTAAAAGAGCCAGCACAAGAAGTATCGAGCATGGTGCGATTGTTATCAGAAAGCCGAGCATAAAATTTTTGAATAATCATTTCTCTTGAGAGCTCATGATTGGGGCATATATATAACATTGATTTAAGCCTCCCCCAAGCTTGAGCGATGCTTTCTCCTTCGCGAGGCCAAAAATTATATATATAATTGCGATCACGATGAACAAGATGCATAGGATAAAACTTCTGATGAAATTCCAATTTCAATCGTTTGTAGTTCCATGACCCCGTATCATCACATAGCCTATACCATGTCAATGCATCTCCCTTCAAATATAAAGGGAAGACCTTCTTCTTAATAACATCATCGGGTATACCTGCAAGCTTAAATAATCCACAAACTTCATCTTCATAGATTAGGTGCTCATCAGGATGCATTCTTCCATCTCCCGCAAAAGGATTAGCTAGCAGTTTTTCTAACATACCCGAAGGAATTTCAAAGTAGACATTTTCATTTTCAGTAGGTTCAGTAGGTTGAGGATCAACTCTTTGTTCTACTGGTCGGGGTGAAGATACCCCGAACAAGCCCCTCAGAGGATTACTTTCCATAGTAACAAGTGACAGTAAATTTCAGCACACTATATAAATTTTTCCTTACGAAATTCCACCTACCAAAGGCGCTTCACTCCCCGGCAATGGCGCCAGAAAAGAGCTTGATCACCCACAAGTATAGGGGATCTATCGTAGTCCTTACGATAAGTAAGAGTGTCGAACCCAACAAGGAGCAGAAGGAAATGATAAGCGGTTTTCAACAAGGTATTCTCTGCAAGCACTGAAACTATAGGTAACAGATAGTTTTGTGATAAGATAATTTGTAACAAGTAACAAGTAAGAAAAGTAAATAAAGTACAGCAAGGTGGCCCAATCCTTTTTGTAGGAAAGGACAAGCCTGGACAAACTCTTATATAGAGAAAAGCGCTCCCGAGGACACATGGGAATTATCGTCAAGCTAGTTTTCATCACGTTCATATGATTCGCTTTCGGTACTTTGATAATTCGATATGTGGGTGGACCGGTGCTTGGGTGCTGTCCTTACTTGAACGAGCATCCCACTTATGATTAACCTCTATTGCAAGCATCCGCAACTACAACAAAAGTATTAAGGTAAACCTAACCATAGCATGAAACATATGGATCCAAATCAGCCCCTTACGAAGCAACGCATAAACTAGGGTTTAAGCTTCTGTCACTCTAGCAACCCATCATCTACTTATTACTTCCCAATGCCTTCCTCTAGGCCCAAATAATGGTGAAGTGTCATGTAGTTGACGTTCACATAACACCACTAGAGGAGAGACAACATACATCTCATCAAAATATCGAACGACTACCAAATTCACATGACTACTAATAGCAAGGCTTCTCCCATGTCCTCGGGAACAAACGTAACTACTCACAAAGCATATTCATGTTCATAATCAGAGGAGTATTAATATGCATATAGGATCTGAACATATGATCTTCCACCAAATAAACCAACTAGCATCAACTACAAGGAGTAATCAACACTACTAGCAACCTACAGGTACCAATCCCAGACTTGGAGACAAGAATTGGATACAAGAGATGAACTAGGGTTTGAGAGGATATGGTGCTGGTGAACATGTTGATGGAGATTGCCCTCTCCCGATGAGAGGAGCGTTGGTGATGACGATGGCGATGATTTCCCCCTCCCGAAGGGAAGTGTCCCCGGCAGAACAGCTCTGCCGGAGCCCTAGATTGGTTCCACCTCGTGGCGGCGGAGTCTCTAATATTTGCTCCTTTTCCAGCCCAGAATTCCAGTTGTTGGCATTCTCCCTCCTTATGTAAACCTTGTAAAATAAGAGAGAATAGGCATAAGTATTGTGACATAATGTGTAATAACAGCCCATAATGCAATAAATATCGATATAAAAGCATGATGCAAAATGGACGTATCAACTGCCAGGACGTCGCGACTCCAGGCTAGTCGACTGGACTTCCTCCTTTTTCTTTCGATCGTGTTCAGACTCCCTCTTCGTTGAAAGTGACCGCTGCGGAGAAGGCGGAGACAGGCATGCTGGTCGAGAGGGTGGTCCAGCTGATCAACCAAGGCGTCACCGACATGGATTTGCTGGAGGTGTTCCTCAGTCGGCGCATTCAACCACTCCAGGCCCGTGACCACTCCATGTGGATGTACTCCGGAGCCGATGACACCGCTCGGGTTCATCCAGAGGAGGTGCCGGCCAAAACTTTGGCCCAATGGCTGAGGAGCATCACCGGGAACAAGGACAACCCCAGGGGCGCCAGGAGAGTCGACCCTTTCAGCGACAGCAACCATCCAGACAAGGTTTGGCCGCTATAACCAATTGCATTTGGATGCGTTTTCCGACTATTTGTTAATCTGACTGATTTTCACTCGACTTGTTGTCTTGTAGATTTACACAGAGATGTACTCAATACCGAATGGTGAACAAGCTCTGGAGCAGGACCATGAGGGCGAGGACAGTGCGGAGGAGAGTGGTGAATGGGAGTCACCAGACGACGATGATGAAGATGTGAGCGACGAGTCAGACGACGAGGAGGTAGTCGACTCACCGCCTCGTTCAGAATGTCGATCCAAGCAGCACCATGATCCCGCGGGCAGGCGCGGTAAGGCTGTGGCCTCGAGCGCTCCATCTCAAAAGCGCGCTCGGTCTTCGACTCCAGAACTGGCTGAGAAAGTCACCAAGCAGCCCAAGATCAATCCCTCGAAGGCCCGAAAGACCTTGCCTAAGATCAAGATGGACGTTCCTATTGCTTCTGGGTAAATGTTCCTTCCCGTGTTTTCTTGTTCCGACTGATTCTCCTGTCCTGACCGAGTGGATGACGAACTTTTCCAGCCCGGCCTCTGCCGCGACTGATATGGATATCGACAAGGTCCCAGACAACGAGGAAACCGATGATGCAGCTACCTCAAAAGCCAGTAAGTCTGCCCGACTCGAATTTATTCGGTCGACTGGATTGTTCGTCAGTTGTTTCTCCGATTTTTTCTATTTGCTGCAGCTCCACGAGACATTGTTGTGCTTCTGGATGATGAAGAAGAAGTGCCCCTGAGGGAAAGGAGGAGGAGGTACAAAGGACTGAGCGGGAAAGCGCCTGAGGTTCAGGTTCCTCAGTCAACACTGATGCCTGGGGTGGCGGTCGAGCGATCCACAGATCCGGCTTGCACCAACGTCACTTTCGCTGTCCCGCTGTCGACTGACTGTCCATCAGGGTCAGCTGCTCAGACCCCTGCTGCTCCAATACAACTCCACGCATCAGACCCAACGGCTGCTTCGACGGCCCTGCCATCATCGCTTATCACTGCGTACCAAACTCCAGACGACCCGCCGAGTGCCGCCAAGGAGGCTCTTCTTCAGTTGAATCTTGTGATGGGGCAGGTGAATGTGGTACACGAGGCCAGTCAAGTGGCTTTCAACGCCGGCGCTGCTCTGCAGACCAATGTCCAGGTTGGTTGATTTCCGACTGATCTTATTTCTCATCCGATCACCCACTGGGGTTTGTCTGCCTTAAAGTTGTATAGGTCTTCCACTTGAGTCGACTTGGATTGAGTCGGTTGAATTTTTGAACTAGTGGGGGCACGCTGAGTGCGCCCACTGGGTGTAGTCCCCGAGACCATAGTTGACTGCGGGCAGTGACTGTGGTCTGAAAATCTGAATATTTTCACTCGGCCTGGGCGGATCATGCCAAGTGAAAATCTAAACCAGTGGGGGCACGCTAAGTGCACACACTGGGTGTAGTCCCCGAGACCGTGGTGGACTGCGGGTAATCGACCATGGTCTGAGAAAAACTCTCTTCACTTGTTTTTTTTGAGTTGTGTAGACCATGCCGAGTGTTTAATCAAACCAGTGGGGGCACGCTAAGTGCACCCACTGGGTGTAGTCCCCGAGACTACCGTTGAATGTTTGATTCGGCGGTAGTCTTAGAGTAACTTTCACTGTGATGCTCTTTTGTTTCTGTCGACTGATATGTCTTATATATTGACTGCAGAAATCTTGTGATCTTGGGGCTCAAATTTCTACACTGAACAAGCAGCAAATCAGCCTCAACCTTGATCTGGAACTGGCCAAGAAGAATCTCAAGACTGCTCGTGACGAAGTAGCTGCCATGGGAGGTAACCAATCGTCAACTGTCCATCTTACGACTGGCACTTTTCCTTTCCATTTTTTGAACCGAGTGACTCCACTCGAGCAGATGTATGTAGTGAAAACCGTCAACTCCAAGCTCGTCTGAAGAATGTTATTTCTTTAGAGAAAATGAAGCAAGCTCGAGAAGAAGGATCTGGATCTTGCTGCCGCGCAGAAGGAAGCGCGAGAGAAAATGGCACTTGCTAACAAGAAGCTTGCTTCAGTCGACCAGTTAGAAGAAGAGAACTCCAAACTGAAGACTGCTGTTTTTGACGCCAATCAGGAGGTCGAGTGACTGAAGAAAGACAAGGACAAGCTGACTAACGAGATTGGGAGCCTCAAAGCCAAGAAGGGCGAGTTGGAATCTTATCTGGGCCAGCTTGCTGCAAAACTGGTCTTAAAGCTCGAAGGTACTGATGTTCGACTGACTCGTTATGGTCGATTGACAGGTCTTATTATATTGTTGACTCACCATTTACTCGACTGTGCAGAACTTTGCCAGGATTTTGAAGCGGAAACTGGGCGGGTTGAGACGGGTCTCGATCCCATAAATTGCCCGGTCAAAGATGACGTCGCAATGAATGTGCTGCGGTTGGAATCTCGCATGGACAACGTGGTTACTTATCTTGCCCGCCTGAAGGCGGCGATGACTCGGGTTGATGCTGAACTCTGGCCTCAGGCGGAACTGTCTCAAGACCTCGAGTCTCTGATGGCTCGACTGAATCAAATACCTGACCGAGTGCAAGAGTGGAAGAAGTCATCTGCTCGCTGCGGCGCTGATGTCGCCTTGTCCCTGGTCTGAGTGCACTGCAAGGATGTCAAAGAAGACAAGCTGGCGGAGCTCAAGGTTGCTAACACAAAAAGGCACACTTTCCAGTCTTTCATGGACACTTTCCTTGACGCCGCCAGTCGCATCGCAGACAGCATAGACCTTGACAGTTTCTGCGAGCCAACCAGTCCTTCTCCTGACGAGTGACCAAAAATCATTATGCTCCACCTTTATTTGCCTCGGTATGCCGAGTGATTGTGTAATCGTTAAACTTCTTCGGGCTTGATGCTCGAGCACTTTTGATCCGTGGTCCGGAACCTTAGGATTTTATCTGAACTTGTTTTATCTCTGAATATGCTTGTGTTTGCCTTCGAGTGGAACCTGTTTTTCACTTGGAATAATTTTTATACTTGAGATGCAGCTCTGAGGAGGAGGTCCCAGTCGACCTGCACCTCGTCGTCCTTGCGGATGAGGATGGAGCGCACGTTATACTTGTGGCGCAGCTCTGAGGAGAAGGTTGCAGTCGACCTGCACCTCGTCGTCCTTGCGGATGAGGATGGAGCGGACGTTATACTTGTGGCGCAACTCTGAGGTGAAGGTTGCAGTCGACCTCATCGTCCTTGCGGATAGGGATGTGCTTCAAACTTAGGCGAGTACTGGACTGCAGCTAAGCCCCCGAGTGTGAGGGTTGCTCTCCACTCGGTAGGATTTTACAAACTTAGGCGAGTACTGGACTGCAGCTAAGCCCCCGAGTGTGAGGGTTGCTCTCCACTCGGTAGGATTTTTTTCAAACTTAGGCGAGTACTGGACTGCAGCTAAGCCCCCGAGTCAGAGGCTTGCTCACCACTCGGTAGGATTTTTTCAACTTAGGCGAAACGGATTCGCAGCTAAGCCTCTGAGTGAGAGGCTTGCTCTTCACTCGACAGGATTTTTTAAACTTAGGCGAAATGGATTCGCAGCTAAGCCTCCGAGTGAGAGGCTTGCTCTTCCCTCGACAGGATTTTTTTCAAACTTAGGTGAAACGGATTCGCATCTAAGGCACCCACTGGGGGATTTGAAACATATAAAAAAGAAACAACAAACATATAGGAGGCTGTAAAACTGTGTATTTGCTAATCAAACTAGAAGGTATTTCTTATTACATCTCAACAGTCTGAATGCTTAAGTGTAAAAGGGGCGGAGCAGCTCCGCATTCCAATCGCGTGGCTCGTCTTTCTTGTGCTCAACGTTGTAAAGGTGGTACGCTCCGTTGTGGAGCACTCTCGTGACAATGAAGGGGCCTTCCCAAGCAGGAGCAAGCTTGTGTGGTTTCTGCTGATCCACTCGAAGAACCAAATCTCCCTCTTGAAATGCTCGACCCCTCACGTTTCTGGCGTGGAATCGACGCAGGTCTTGCTGATAGATGGTCGACCGTATCAGGGCCATCTCTCTTTCTTCTTCCAGGAGATCAACTGCATCCTGCCGTGCCTGTTCTGCTTCATCTTCTGAGAAAATCTCGACTCGGGGTGCATTGTGAAGCAAGTCACTCGGAAGTACAACTTTAGCTCCATAAACCAAGAAGAATGGAGTTCAGCTAGTCGACCGATTGGGAGTTGTCCTCAATCCCCAAAGCACTGATGGAAGTTCATCGACCCAGGCGCCTGCTGCGTGCTTGAGATCATGCATCAGCCGGGGTTTCAGCCCTTTGAGAATCAATCCGTTTGCTCGTTTAGCTTGTCCATTCGACTGGGGGTGGGCGACTGAAGCATAGTCGACTCGAGTGCCCTGGGAAATGCAGAAGGCTCTGAACTCATCAGAATCGAAGTTCAACCCATTGTGAGTGATGATGCTGTGCGGAACACCATATCTGAATGTTAACTCTCTGATGAAACCGACAGCAGTACTGGCTTCAAGATTCTTGATAGGCTTGGCTTCAATCCATTTGGTGAACTTGTCGACTGCCACGAGCACATGAGTGAAACCGCTTCTACCAGTCCTCAGAGGTCCTACCATATCCAACCCCCAAACAACAAAGGGCCAGACGAGTGGAATGGACTTCAGGGCTTATGCAGGCTTGTGAGACATGTTGGAGTAAAACTGGCAACCTTCACTTTTGTGAACTAGATTATTGACTCTAGTGCAAGTGGGAGACTGAAGGAAATATGCCCTAGAGGCAATAATAAAGTTATTATTTATTTCCTTATATCATGATAAATGTTTATTATTCATGCTAGAATTGTATTAACCGGAAACATAATACATGTGTGAATACATAGACAAACAGAGTGTCACTAGTATGCCTCTACTTGACTAGCTCGTTGATCAAAGATGGTTATGTTTCCTAGCCATGGACAAAGAGTTGTCATTTGATTAACGGGATCACATCATTAGAAGAATGATGTGATTGACTTGACCCATTCCGTTAGCTTAGCACTCGATCGTTTAGTATGTTGCTATTGCTTTCTTCATGACTTATACATGTTCCTATGACTATGAGATTATGCAACTCCCGTTTACCGGAGGAACACTTTGTGTGCTACCAAACGTCACAACGTAAATGGGTGATTATAAAGGTGCTCTACAGGTGTCTCCGAAGGTACTTGTTGGGTTGGCGTATTTTGAGATTAGGATTTGTCACTCCGATTGTCGGAGAGGTATCTCTGGGCCCACTTGGTAATGCACATCACTTAAAGACTTGCAAGCATAGCAACTAATGAGTTAGTTGCGGGATGATGTATTACGGAACAAGTAAAGAGACTTGCCGGTAACGAGATTGAACTAGGTATTGAGATACCGACGATCGAATCTCGGGCAAGTAACATACCGATGACAAAGGGAACAACGTATGTTATTATGCGGTTTGACCGATAAAGAGCTTCATAGAATATGTGGAAGCCAATATGAGCATCCAGGTTCCGCTATTGTTTATTGACCGGAGACGTGTCTCGGTCATGTCTACGTAGTTCTCGAACCCGTAGGGTCCGCACGCTTAAAGTTAGATGACGGTTATATTATGAGTTTATGTGTTTTGATGTACCGAAGGAGTTCGGAGTCCCGGATGAGATCAGGGACATGACGAGGAGTCTCAAAATGGTCGAGACGTAAAGATCGATATATTGGACGACTATATTCGGACAGCGGAAAGGTTCCGAGTGATTCGGGTATTTTTCGGAGTACCGGAGAGTTACGGGAATTCGTATTGGGCCTTAATGGGCCATACGGGAAAGGAGAGAAAGGCCCCAAAGGGTGGCAATTGGACTAGGGAGGGGGGCGCCCCCTTCCTTCCTTCTCCTTCTCCCTTCCCTTCTCCTACTCCAACAAGGAAAGGAGGAGTCCTACTCCCGGTGGGAGTAGGACTCCCCCCTTGGCGCGCCCTCCTCCTAGGCCGGCCGCCTTCCCCCTTGCTCCTTTATATACGGGGGCAGGGGGCACCCCAAAGACACAACAATTGATCTCTAGATCTCTTAGCCGCGTGCGGTGCCCCCCTCCACCATAATCCACCTCGATAATATCGTAGCAGTGCTTAGGCGAAGCCCTGCGTCGGTAGAACATCATCATCGTCACCACGCCGTCGTGCTGACGGAACTCTCCCTCAAAGCTCGGCTGGATCGGAGTTCGAGGGACGTCATCGAGCTGAACGTGTGTTGAACTCGGAGGTGCCGTACGTTCGGTACTTGGATCGGTCGGATCGTGATGACGTACGACTACATCAACCGCGTTGTGCTAACGCTTCCGCTTTCGGTCTACGAGGGTACATGGACAACACTCTCCCCTCTCGTTGCTATGCATCACCATGATCTTGCGTGTGCGTAGAATTTTTTTGAAATTACTACGTTCACCAACAGTGGCATCCGAGCCAGGTTTTATGCGTTGATGTTATATGCACGAGTAGAACACAAGTGAGTTGTGGGCGATATAAGTCATACTGCTTACCAGCATGTCATACTTTGGTTCGGCGGTATTGTTGGATGAAGCGGCCCGGACCGACATTACGCGTACGCTTACGCGAGACTGGTTCTACCGATGTGCTTTGCACACAGGTGGCTGGCGGGTGTCAGTTTCTCCAACTTTAGTTGAACCGAGTGTGGCTACGCCCGGTCCTTGCGAAGGTTAAAACAGCACCAACTTGACAAACTATCGTTGTGGTTTTGATGCGTAGGTAAGAACGGTTCTTGCTAAGCCCGTAGCAGCCACGTAAAATTTGCAACAACAAAGTAGAGGACGTCTAACTTGTTTTTGCAGGGCATGTTGTGATGTGATATGGTCAAGACATGATGCTAAATTTTATTGTATGAGATGATCATGTTTTGTAACCGAGTTATCGGCAACTGGCAGGAGCCATATGGTTGTCGCTTTATTGTATGCAATGCAATCGCCCTGTAATGCTTTACTTTATCACTAAGCGGTAGCGATAGTCGTAGAAGCATAAGATTGGCGAGACGACAACGATGCTACGATGGAGATCAAGGTGTCGCGCCGGTGACGATGGTGATCATGACGGTGCTTCGGAGATGGAGATCACAAGCACAAGATGATGATGGCCATATCATATCACTTATATTGATTGCATGTGATGTTTATCTTTTATGCATCTTATCTTGCTTTGATTGACGGTAGCATTATAAGATGATCCCTCACTAAATTATCAAGTATAAGTGTTCTCCCTGAGTATGCACCGTTGCGAAAGTTCTTCGTGCTGAGACACCACGTGATGATCGGGTGTGATAGGCTCTACGTTCAAATACAACGGGTGCAAAACAGTTGCACACGCGGAATACTCAGGTTAAACTTGACGAGCCTAGCATATAACAGATATGGCCTCGGAACACTGAGACCGAAAGGTCGAGCGTGAATCATATAGTAGATATGATCAACATAGTGATGTTCACCATTGAAACTACTCCATCTCACGTGATGATCGGACATGGTTTAGTTGATATGGATCACGTGATCACTTAGAGGATTAGAGGGATGTCTATCTAAGTGGGAGTTCTTAAGTAATATGATTAATTGAACTTAAATTTATCATGAACTTAGTCCTGATAGTATTTTGCAAATTATGTTGTAGATCAATAGCTCGCGTTGTTGCTTCCCTATGTTTATTTTGATATGTTCCTAGAGAAAAATTATGTTGAAAGATGTTAGTAGCAATGATGCGGATTGGATCCGTGATCTGAGGATTATCCTCATTGCTGCACAGAAGAATTATGTCCTTGATGCACCGCTAGGTGACAGACCTATTGCAGGAGCAGATGCAGACGTTATGAACGTTTGGCTAGCTCAATATGATGACTACTTGATAGTTTAGTGCACCATGCTTAACGGCTTAGAATCGGGACTTCAAAGACGTTTTGAACGTCATGGACCATATGAGATGTTCCAGGAGTTGAAGTTAATATTTCAAGCAAATACCCGAGTTGAGAGATATGAAGTCTCCAACAAGTTCTATAGCTAAAAGATGGAGGAGAATAGCTCAAGCAGTGAGCATGTGCTCAGATTGTCTGGGTACTACAATCGCTTGAATCAAGTGGGAGTTAATCTTCCAGATAAAATAGTGATTGACAGAATTCTCTAGTCACCATCACCAAGTTAGTAGAACTTCGTGATGAACTATAGTATGCAAGGGATGACGAAAGTAATTCCCGAGCTCTTCGCGATGCTGAAATCGACGAAGGTAGAAATCAAGAAAGAGCATCAAGTGTTGATGGTTAACAAGACCACTAGTTTCAAGAAAAGGGCAAAGGGATAGAAGGGGAACTTCAAGAAGAACGGCAAGCAAGTTGCTGCTCAAGTGAAGAAGCCCAAGTCTGGACCTAAGCCTGAGACTAAGTGCTTCTACTGCAAAGGGACTGGTCACTGGAAGCGGAACTGCCCCAAGTATTTGGTGGATAAGAAGGATGGCAAAGTGAACAAAGGTATATTTGATATACAGATTATTGATGTGTATTTTACTAGTGTTCGTAGCAACCCCTCGGTATTTGATACTGGTTCAGTTGCTAAAGAGTAGTAACTCGAAACGGGAGTTGCATAATGAACAGAAACTAGTTAAGGATGAAGTGACGATGTGTATTGGAAGTGGTTCCAAGATTGATATGATCATCATCGCACACTCCCTATACTTTCGGGATTAGTGTTGAACCTAAATAAGTGTTATTTGGTGTTTGCGTTGAGCATGAATATGATTTGATCATGTTTATTGCAATACGGTTATTCATTTAAGTTAGAGAATAATTGTTGTTCTGTTTACATGAATAAAACCTTATATGGTTACACACCCAATGAAAATGGTTCATTGGATCTCGATCGTAGTGATACACATATTCATAATATTGAAGCCAAAACATACAAAGTTAATAATGATAGTGCAACTTATTTGTGGCACTGTGTTTAGGTCATATTGGTGTAAAGCGCATGAAGAAACTCCATGCTGATGGGCTTTCGGAATCACTTGATTATGAATCACTTGATGCTTGCGAACCATGCCTTATGGGCAAGATGACTAAGACTCCGTTCTCCGGAACAATGGAGCGAGCAACTGACTTATTGGAAATAATACATACTGATGTATGCGATCCGATGAGTGTTGAGGCTCGCGGCGGGTATCGTTATTTTCTGACCATCACAGATGATTTGAGCAGATATGGGTATATCTACTTGATGAAACATAAGTCTGAAACATTTGAAAAGTTCAAAGAATTTCAGAGTGAAGTGGAAAATCATCGTGACAAGAAAATAAGGTTTCTATGATCTGATCGCGGAGACAAATATTTGAGTTACGAGTTTGGTCTTCAATTAAAACAATGTGGAATAGTTTCACAAATTCGTGCCACCTGGAACACCACAGCATAATGGTGTGTCCGAACGTCATAACCATACTTTATTGGATATAGTGGAATCTATGATGTTTCTTACCAATTTACCACTATAGTTTTGGGGTTATGCATTAGAGACAGCTACATTCACGTTAAATAGGGCACCATCTAAATCCGTGGATATGACACCGTATGAACTGTGGTTTGGCGAAGAAACCTAAGCTGTCGTTTCTTAAAGTTTGGGACTGCGATGCTTATGTGAAAAAGTTTCAACATGATAAGCTCGAACCCAAACCGGAGAAGTAAGTCTTCATAGGATACCCAAAGGAGACAGTTGGGTACACCTTCTATCACAGAACCGAAGGCAAGACATTCGTTGCTAAGAATGGATCCTTTCTAGAGAAGGAGTTTCTCTTGAAAGAAGTGAGTGGGAGGAAAGTAGAACTTGATCAGGTAACTGTACCTGCTCCTTTATTGGAAAGTAGTTCATCACAGAAATTTGTTCATGTGACTCCTACACCAATTAGTGAGGAAGCTAATGATGATGATCATGTAACTTCAGATCAAGTTACTACCGAACCTCATAGGTAAACCAGAGGAAGATCCGCACCAGAGTGGTACGGTAATCCTGTTCTGGAGGTCATGCTACTTGACCATGACGAACCTACGAACTATGAGGAAGCGATGATGAGCCCAGATTCCGCAAAATGGTTTAAGGCCATGAAATCTGAGATGAGATCCATGTATGAGAACAAAGTATGGACTTTGATTGACTTGCCCAATGATCGGTGAGCCATTGAGATTAAATTGATCTTCAAGAGGAAGACGAGCATTGATAGTAGTGTTACTATCTACAAAGCTAGAATTGTTGCAAAAAGGTTTTCGACAAGTTCAAGGTGTTGACTACGATGAGAGTTTCTCACTCGTATCTATGCTTAAGTCTGTCCGAATCATGTTGGCAATTGCCGCATTTTATGAAATCTGGCAAATGGATAAACAAAACTGCATTCCTTAATGGATTTATTAAAGAAGAGTTGTATATGATGCAACCAGAAGGTTTTGTCAATCCTAAAGGTGCTAACAAAATATGCAAGCTCCAGCGATCCTTCTATGGACTGGTGCAAGCATCTCGGAGTTGGAATATACGCTTTGATGAGTTGATCAAAGCATATAGTTTTATACAGACTTACGGTGAAGCCTGTATTTACAAGAAAGTCAGTGGGAGCACTACATCATTTCTGATAAGTATATGTGAATGACATATTGTTGATCGGAAATAATGTAGAATTATTCTGCAAAGCATAAAGGAGTATTTGAAAGGAGTTTTTCAAAGAAAGACCTCGGTGAAGCTGCTTACATATTGAGCATCAAGATCTATAGAGATAGATCAAGACGCTCGATAAGTTTTTTCAGTGAGTACATACCTTAACAAGATTTTGAAGTAGTTCAAAATGGAACAGTCAAAGAAAGAGTTCTTGCCTGTGTTACAAGGTGTGAAATTGAGTAAGACTCAAAGCCCGACCACGGCAGAAGATAGAAAGAGAATGAAAGTGATTCCCTATGCCATAGGTTCTACAAAGTATGCCATGCTGTGTACCAGATCTATTGTATACCCTACCACTGAGTTTGGCAAGGGAGTACAATAGTGATCTAGGAGTAGATCACTGGACAGCGGTCAAAATTATCCTTAGTGGAATAAGGATATGTTTCTCGATTATGGAGGTGAAAAAAGGTTCGTCGTAAAGGGTTACGTCGATGCAAGATTTTGACACTGATCCAGATGACTCTAAGTCTCAATCTGGATACATATTGAAAGTGGGAGCTATTAGCTAGAGTAGCTCCGTGCAGAGCATTGTAGACATAGAATTTGCAAAATACTTACGGATCTGAATGTGACAGACCCGTTGACTAAAATTATCTCACAAGCAAAACATGATCACACCTTAGTACTCTTTGGGTGTTAATCACATAGCGATGTGAACTAGATTACTGACTCTAGTAAACCCTTTGGGTGTTGGTCACATATCGATGTGAACTATGGGTGTTAACCACATAAAGATGTGAACTATTGATGTTAAATCACATGGCGATGTGAACTAGATTATTGACTCTAGTGCAAGTGGGAGACTGAAGGAAATATGCCCTAGAGGCAATAATAAAGTTATTATTTATTTCCTTATATCATGATAAATGTTTATTATTCATGCTAGAATTGTATTAACTGGAAACATAATACATGTGTGAATACATAGACAAACAGAGTGTCACTAGTATGCCTCTACTTGACTAGCTCGTTGATCAAAGATGGTTATGTTTCCTAGCCATGGACAAGAGTTGTCATTTGATTAACGGGATCACATCATTAGAAGAATGATGTGATTGACTTGACCCATTCCGTTAGCTTAGCACTCGATCATTTAGTATGTTGCTATTGCTTTCTTCATGACTTATACATGTTCCTTTGAGTATGAGATTATGCAACTCCCATTTACCGGAGGAACACTTTGTGTGCTACCAAACGTCACAACGTAAATGGGTGATTATAAAGGTGCTCTACAGGTGTCTCCGAAGGTACTTGTTGGGTTGGCGTATTTTGAGATTAGGATTTGTCACTCCGATTGTCGGAGAGGTATCTCTGGGCCCACTTGGTAATGCACATCACTTAAAGCCTTGCAAGCATAGCAACTAATGAGTTAGTTGCGGGATGATGTATTACGGAACAACTAAAGAGACTTGCCGGTAACGAGATTGAACTAGGTATTGAGATACCGACGATCGAATCTCGGGCAAGTAACATACCGATGACAAAGGGAACAACATATGTTGTTATGCGGTTTGACTGATAAAGATCTTCATAGAATATGTGGGAGCCAAGATGAACATCCAGGTTCCGCTATTGGTTATTGACCGGAGACGTGTCTCGTTCATGTCTACATAGTTCTCGAACCCGTAGGGTCCGCACGCTTAAAGTTAGATGACGGTTATATTATGAGTTTATGTGTTTTGATGTACCGAAGGAGTTCGGAGTCCCGGATGAGATCAGGGACATGACGAGGAGTCTCAAAATGGTCGAGACGTAAAGATCGATATATTGGACGACTATATTCGGACATCGGAAAGGTTCCGAGTGATTCAGGTATTTTTCGGAGTACCGGAGAGTTACGGGAATTCGTATTGGGCCTTAATGGGCCATACGGGAAAGGAGAGAAAGGCCCCAAAGGGTGGCCGCACCCATCCCCATGGACTAGTCCGAATTGGACTAGGGAGGGGGGCGCCCCCTTCCTTCCTTCTCCTTCTCCCTTCCCTTCTCCTACTCCAACAAGGAAAGGAGGAGTCCTACTCCCGGTAGGAGTAGGACTCCCCCCTTGGCGCGCCCTCCTCCTAGGCCGGCCGCCTCCCCCCTTGCTCCTTTATATACGGGGGCAGGGGCACCCCAAAGACACAACAATTGATCTCTAGATCTCTTAGCCGTGTGCGGTGCCCCCCTCCACCATAATCCACCTCGATAATATCGTAGCGGTGCTTAGGCGAAGCCCTGCGTCGGTAGAACATCATCATCGTCACCACGCCGTCGTGCTGACGGAACTCTCCCTCAAAGCTCAGCTGGATCGGAGTTCGAGGGACGTCATCGAGCTGAACGTGTGCTGAACTCGGAGGTGCCGTACGTTCGGTACTTGGATCGGTCGGATCGTGAAGACGTACGACTACATCAACCGCGTTGTGCTAACGCTTCCGCTTTCGGTCTACGAGGGTACATGGACAACACTCTCCCCTCTCGTTGCTATGCATCACCATGATCTTGCGTGTGCGTAGAATTTTTTTGAAATTACTATGTTCACCAACAAGGTCGACCACGGCTGGGACTTCGACTTCAGTCGGATCGGTGGCACTCTTTGGTTGGGGGGGCTCTTCAGTCAAAGGATCTTCCTGAACTGAAGGTGTATGAATATGTTCCAAAAACACATTGCTGGGAATGACCTCTCTCTTGGAACCTATCTTTGCCAAATGATCGGCTGCTTGATTTTTCAGTCGGGGTATGTGATGGAGCTCTAACCCCTCAAACTTCTTCTATAACTTTCTCACTGCATTACAATAGCCAGTCATAGCTGGGCTTCTGACGTCCCACTCCTTCATCACTTGATGGACCACCAAATCCAAGTCGCCATAGACCATGAGGCGACGGACGCCGAGTGAAATGTGTTGGAAATATGCCCTAGAGGCAATAATAAATGGTTATTATCATATTTCTTTGTTCATGGTAATTGTCTATTGTTCATGCTATAATTGTGTTATCCGGAAATCGTAATACATGTGTGAATACATAGACTACAACGTGTCCCTAGTAAGCCTCTAGTTGACTAGCTCGTTGATCAACAGATAGTCATGGTTTCCTGACTATGGACATTGGATGTCATTGATAACGGGATCACATCATTAGGAGAATGATGTGATGGACAAGACCCAATCTTAAGCATAGCATAAAGATCGTGTAGTTCGTTTGCTAGAGCTTTTCCAATGTCAAGTATCTTTTCCTTAGACCATGAGATCGTGCAACTCCCGGATGCCGTAGGAGTGCTTTGGGTGTGCCAAACGTCACAACGTAACTGGGTGACTATAAAGGTGCACTACGGGTATCTCCGAAAGTGTCTGTTGGGTTGGCACGGATCGAGACTGGGATTTGTCACTCCGTGTGACGGAGAGGTAACTCTGGGCCCACTCGGTAATGCATCATCATAATGAGCTCAATGTGACTAAGGAGTTAGCCACGGGATCATGCATTGCGGTACGAGTAAAGAGACTTGCCGGTAACGAGATTGAACAAGGTATTGGGATACCGACGATCGAATCTCGGGCAAGTAACATACCGATTGACAAAGGGAATTGTATACGGGATTGATTGAATCCTCGACATCATGGTTCATCCGATGAGATCATCGTGGAACATGTGGGAGCCAACATGGGTATCCAGATCCCCCTGTTGGTTATTGACCGGAGAGGCGTCTCGGTCATGTCTGCATGTCTCCCGAACCCGTAGGGTCTACACACTTAAGGTTCGGTGACGCTAGGGTTGTAGAGATATGAGTATGCGGAAACCCGAAAGTTGTTCGGAGTCCCGGATGAGATCCCGGATGTCACGAGGAGTTCCGGAATGGTCCGGAGGTGAAGAATTATATATAGGAAGTCCAGTTTCGGCCACCGGGAAAGTTTCGGGGGTTATCGGTATTGTACCGGGACCACCGGAAGGGTCCCGGGGGTCCACCGGGTGGGGCCTCCTATCCCGGAGGGCCCCGTGGGCTGAAGTGGGAAGGGAACCAGCCCTTAGTGGGCTGGGGCGCCCCCCATGGGCCTCCCCCTGCGCCTAGGGTTGGAAACCCTAGGGTGGGGGGCGCCCCACTTGGCTTGGGGGGGAAGCCACCCCCCTTCCCCCTTGGCCGCCGCCCCCCCCTTGGAGATCCCATCTCCCAGGGCCGGCGCCCCCCCCCCCGGGTCCTATATAAAGGGGGGAGGGAGGGCAGCAACATGACAGCCTTGGGCGCCTCCCTCCTCCCCTACTACACCTCTCCGTCTCGCAGAAGCTCGGCGAAGCCCTGCCGAGATCCCGCTACATCCACCACCATGTCGTCGTGCTGCTGGATCTCCATCAACCACTCCTTCCCCCTTGCTGGATCAAGAAGGAGGAGACGTCGCTGCTCCGTACGTGTGTTGAACGCGGAGGTGCCGTCCGTTCGGCACTCGGTCATCGGTGATTTGGATCACGGCGAGTACGACTCCATCAACCTCGTTCATTGGAACGCTTCCGCTCGCGATCTACAAGGGTATGTAGATGCAATCCTTTCCCCTCGTTGCTAGTATACTCCATAGATGGATCTTGGTGAGCGTAGGAAAATTTTAAAATTCTGTTACTATCCCCAACAGTGGCATCATGAGCCAGCCCTATGCGTAGTTACTATGCACGAGTAGAACACAAAGCAGTTGTGGGCGTTGATGTTGCCAATCCTTCTTGCCGCTACTAGTCTTATCTTGTTTCGGCGGTATTGTGGGATGAAGCGGCCCGGACCGACCTTACACGTACGCTTACGTGAGACAGGTTCCATCGACTGACATGCACTAGTTGCATAAGGTGGCTAGCGGGTGTCTGTCTCTCCCACTTTAGTCGGAACGGATTCGATGAAAAGGGTCCTTATGAAGGGTAAATAGAAATTGGCAAATCACGTTGTGGTTTTACGTAGGTAAGAAACGTTCTTGCTAGAAACCTATTCAAGCCACGTAAAAACTTGCAACAACAATTAGAGGACGTCTAACTTGTTTTTGCAGCATGTGCTATGTGATGTGATATGGCCAGAAGATGTGATGAATGATATATGTGATGTATGAGATTGATCATATTCTTGTAATAGGAATCACGACTTGCATGTCGATGAGTATGACAACCGGCAGGAGCCATAGGAGTTGTCTTTATTATTTTTGTATGACCTGCGTGTCATTGAATAACGCCATGTAAATTACTTTACTTTGTTGCTAAGCGCGTTAGCCATAGAAGTAGAAGTAATCGTTGGCATGACAACTTCATGAAGACACAATGATGGAGATCATGGTGTCATGCCGGTGACGAAGATGATCATGGTGCCCCGAAGATGGAGATCAAAGGAGCAAATGATATTGGCCATATCATGTCACTATTTGATTGCATGTGATGTTTATCATGTTTTGCATCTTATTTGCTTAGAACGACGGTAGTAAGTAAGATGATCCCTTATAATAATTTCAAGAAAGTGTTCCCCCTAACTGTGCACCGTTGCGAAGGTTCGTTGTTTCGAAGCACCACGTGATGATCGGGTGTGATAGATTCTAACGGTCGCATACAACGGGTGTTGACGAGCCTAGCATGTACAGACATGGCCTCGGAACACACGCAATACACTTAGGTTGACTTGACGAGCCTAGCATGTACAGACATGGCCTTAGAACACGGAGGACCGAAAGGTCGAGCATGAGTCGTATAGAAGATACGATCAACATGGAGATGTTCACCGATCTTGACTAGTCCGTCTCACGTGATGATCGGACACGGCCTAGTTAACTCGGATCATGTTTCACTTAGATGACTAGAGGGATGTCTATCTGAGTGGGAGTTCATTGTATAATTTGATTATGTGAACTTAATTATCATGAACTTAGTCTAAAATCTTTACAATATGTCTTGTAGATCAAATGGCCCACGTTGTCCTCAACTTCAACGCGTTCCTAGAGAAAACCAAGTTGAAAGATGATGGCAGCAACTATACGGACTGGGTCCGGAACCTGAGGATCATCCTCATAGCTTCCAAGAAAGATTATGTCTTAGAAGCACCGCTAGGTGAAGCACCAACCCCAGAGAACCAAGACGTTATGAACGCTTGGCAAACACGTGCTGATGATTACTCCCTCGTTCAGTGCGGCATGCTTTACAGCTTAGAACCGGGTCTTCAAAAGCGTTTTGAGAAACATGGAGCATATGAGATGTTCGAGGAGCTGAAAATGATTTTTCAAGCTCATGCCCGGGTCGAGAGATATGAAGTCTCCGACAAGTTCTTCAGCTGTAAAATGGAGGAAAATAGTTCTGTTAGTGAGCACATACTCAGAATGTCCGGGTTGCATAACTGCTTGTCTCAGCTGGGAGTCAATCTCCCGGATGACGCGGTCATTGACAGAATCCTCCAGTCGCTTCCACCAAGCTACAAGAGCTTTGTGATGAACTTCAATATGTAGGGGATGGAAAAGACCATTCCTGAGGTATATTCAATGCTGAAATCAGCGGAGGTGGAGATCAGAAAGGAACATCAAGTGTTGACGGGAATAAAACCACTAAGTTCAAGAAGGGCAAGGGTAAAAAGAACTTCAAGAAGGACGGCAAGGGAGTTGCCGCGCCCGGTAAGCTAGTTGCCGGGAAGAAGTCAAAGAATGGACCCAAGCCTGAGACTGAGTGCTTTTATTGCAAGGGAAGTGGTCACTGGAAGCGGAACTGCCCCAAATACTTAGCGGACAAGAAGGCCGGCAACACCAAAGGTATATGTGATATATATGTAATTGATGTGTACCTTACCAGTGCTCGTAGTAGCTCCTGGGTATTTGATACCAGTGCGGTTGCTCATATTTGTAACTCAAAACAGGAGCTGCGGAATAAGCGGAGACTGGCGAAGGATGAGGTGACGATGCGCGTCGGGAATGGTTCCAAGGTCGATGTGATCGCCGTCGGCACGCTACCTCTGGATTTACCTACGGGATTAGTATTAAACCTCAATAATTGTTATTTAGTGCCAGCTTTGAGCATGAACATTGTATCTGGATCTCATTTAATTCGACATGGCTACTCATTTAAATCCGAGAATAATGGTTGTTCTATTTATATGAGAGATATGTTTTATGGTCATGCCCCGCTGGTCAATGGTTTATTCTTGATGAATCTCGAACGTGATGTTACACATATTCATAGTGTGAATACCAAAAGATGTAAAGTTGATAACGATAGTCCCACATACTTGTGGCACTGCCGCCTTGGTCACATTGGTGTCAAGCGCATGAAGAAGCTCCATGCAGATGGACTTTTGGAGTCTCTTGATTACGAATTATTTGACACGTGCGAACCATGCCTCATGGGTAAGATGACCAAGACTCCGTTCTCCGGAACAATGGAGCGAGCAACCAACTTGTTGGAAATCATACATACCGATGTGTGCGGTCCAATGAGTGTTGAGGCTCGTGGATGCTCTCGTTATGTTCTCACTCTCATTGATGATTTAAGTAGATATGGGTATGTCTACCTAATGAAACACAAGTCTGAAACCTTTGAAAAGTTCAAGGAATTTCAGAGTGAGGTTGAGAATCAACGTGACAGGAAAATAAAGTTCCTGCGATCAGATCGTGGAGGAGAATATTTAAGTCACGAATTTGGTACACACTTAAGGAAATGTGGAATAGTTTCACAACTCACGCCGCCTGGAACACCTCAGCGAAATGGTGTGTCCGAACGTCGTAATCGCACTCTATTGGATATGGTGCGATCTATGATGTCTCTTACCGATCTACCGCTCTCATTTTGGGGCTATGCTTTAGAGACTGCTGCATTCACTTTAAATAGGGCTCCGTCGAAATCCGTTGAGATGACACCGTATGAATTATGGTTTGGGAAGAAACCTAAGTTGTCGTTTCTAAAAGTTTGGGGATGTGATGCTTATGTCAAGAAACTTCAACCTGAAAAGCTCGAACCCAAGTCAGAGAAATGCGTCTTCATAGGATACCCTAAGGAAACTATTGGGTATACCTTCTACCTCAGATCCGAAGGCAAGATCTTCGTTGCCAAGAACGAGTCCTTTCTGGAGAAAGAGTTTGTCTCGAAGGAAGTAAGTGGGAGGAAAGTGGAACTTGATGAGGTGATAGTCACCCCTTCCGAACCGGAAAGTAGCGCAGCGCGGGAAGATGTTCCTGTGGTGCCTACACCGACTGGGGAGGAAGTTAATGATGATGATCATGAAGCTTCGGATCAAGTTACTGCTGAACTTCGTAGGTCCACAAGGACACGTTCCGCACCAGAGTGGTACGGCAACCCTGTCCTGGAAATCATGTTGTTAGACAACGGGGAACCTTTGAACCATGAAGAAGCGATGGCGGGCCCGGATTCCGACAAATGGCTAGAAGCCATGAAATCCGAGATAGGATCCATGTATGAAAACGAAGTATGGACTTTGACTGACTTGCCCGATGATCGGCGAGCCATAGAAAACAAATGGATCTTTAAGAAGAAGACGGACGCGGATGGTAATGTGACCATCTATAAGGCTCGACTTGTCGCTAAGGGTTATCGACAAGTTCAAGGGGTTGACTACGATGAGACTTTCTCACCCGTAGCGAAGCTGAAGTCCGTCCGAATCATGTTAGCAATTGCCGCATACTATGATTATGAGATATGGCAGATGGACGTCAAAACGGCATTCCTTAATGGCTTCCTTAAGGAAGAATTGTATATGATGCAGCCGGAAGGTTTTGTCGATCCTAAGAATGCTGACAAAGTATGCAAGCTCCAGCGCTCAATCTATGGGCTGGTGCAACCATCTCGGAGTTGGAACATTCGCTTTGATGAGATGATCAAAGCGTTTGGGTTTACACAGACTTATGGAGAAGCATGTGTTTACAAGAAAGTGAGTGGGAGCTCTGTAGCATTTCTCATATTATATGTGGATGACATATTATTGATGGGAAATGATATAGAATTCTTGGAAAGTATAAAGGCCTATTTGAATAAGTGTTCTTCAATGAAGGACCTTGGAGAAGCTGCTTATATATTAGGCATCAAGATCTATAGAGATAGATCGAGACGCCTCATTGGTCTTTCACAGAGTACGTACCTTGACAAGATATTGAAGAAGTTCAATATGGATCAGTCCAAGAAGGGGTTCTTGCCTGTATTGCAAGGTGTGCAATTGAGCACGGCTCAATGCCCGACCACGGCAGAAGATAGAGAAAAGATGAGTGTCATCCCCTATGCCTCGGCCATAGGGTCTATTATGTATGCCATGCTGTGTACCAGACCTGATGTAAACCTTACCGTAAGTTTGGTAGGAAGGTACCAAAGTAACCCCGGCATGGAACACTGGACAGCGGTCAACAATATCCTGAAGTACCTGAAGAGGACTAAGGATATGTTTCTCGTTTATGGAGGTGATGAAGAGCTCGTCGTAAAGGGTTACGTCGACGCTAGCTTCGACACAGATTTGGATGACTCGAAGTCACAAACCGGATACGTGTATATTTTGAATGGAGGAGCAGTAAGCTGGTGCAGTTGCAAGCAAAGCGTCGTGGTGGGATCTACATGTGAAGCGGAGCACATGGCAGCCTCGGAGGCAGCACAGGAAGCAGTCTGGATGAAGGAGTTCATTACCGACCTAGGGGTGATTCCCAATGCGTCGGGCCCGATGACTCTCTTCTGTGACAACACTGGAGCTATTGCCCTTGCGAAGGAGCCCAGATTTCACAGGAAGACCAGGCATATCAACCGTCACTTCAACTCCATTCGTGAAAGTGTTCAAAATGGAGACATAGATATTTGTAAAGTACATACGGACCTGAATGTAGCAGATCCGTTGACTAAACCTCTCCCTAGAGCAAAACATGATCAACACCAGGACGCAATGGGTGTTCGATTCATCACAATGTAACTAGATTATTGACTCTAGTGCAAGTGGGAGACTGTTGGAAATATGCCCTAGAGGCAATAATAAATTGTTATTATCATATTTCTTTGTTCATGGTAATTGTCAATTGTTCATGCTATAATTGTGTTATCCGGAAATCGTAATACATGTGTGAATACATAGACTACAACGTGTCCCTAGTAAGCCTCTAGTTGACTAGCTCGTTGATCAACAGATAGTCATGGTTTCCTAACTATGGACATTGGATGTCATTGATAACGGGATCACATCATTAGGAGAATGATGTGATGGACAAGACCCAATCCTAAGCATAGCGTAAAGATCGTGTAGTTCGTTTGCTAGAATTTTCCAATGTCAAGTATCTTTTCCTTAGACCATGAGATCGTGCAACTCCCGGATGCCGTAGGAGTGCTTTGGGTGTGCCAAACGTCACAACGTAACTGGGTGACTATAAAGGTGCACTACGGGTATCTCCGAAAGTGTCTGTTGGGTTGGCACGGATCGAGACTGGGATTTGTCACTCCGTGTGACGGAGAGGTATCTCTGGGCCCACTCGGTAATGCATCATCATAATGAGCTCAATGTGACTAAGGAGTTAGCCACGGGATCATGCATTGCGGTACGAGTAAAGAGACTTGCCGGTAACGAGATTGAACAAGGTATTGGGATACCGACGATCGAATCTCGGGCAAGTAACATACCGATTGACAAAGGGAATTGTATACGGGATTGATTGAATCCTCGACATCGTGGTTCATCCGATGAGATCATCGTGGAACATGTGGGAGCCAACATGGGTATCCAGATCCCGCTGTTGGTTATTGACCGGAGAGGCGTCTCGGTCATGTCTGCATGTCTCCCGAACCCGTAGGGTCTACACACTTAAGGTTCGGTGACGCTAGGGTTGTAGAGATATGAGTATGCGGAAACCCGAAAGTTGTTCGGAGTCCCGGATGAGATCCCGGACGTCACGAGGAGTTCCGGAATGGTCCGGAGGTGAAGAATTATATATAGGAAGTCCAGTTTCGGCCACCGGGAAAGTTTCGGGGGTTATCGGTATTGTACCGGGACCACCGGAAGGGTCCCGGGGGTCCATCTGGTGGGGCCACCTATCCCGGAGGGCCCCGTGGGCTGAAGTGGGAAGGGAACCAGCCCTTAGTGGGCTGGGGCGCCCCCCATGGGCCTCCCCCCTGCGCCTAGGGTTGGAAACCCTAGGGTGGGGGGGCGGCCCACTTGGCTTGGGGGGGAAGCCACCCCCCTTCCCCCTTGGCCGCCGCCCCCCCTTGGAGATCCCATCTCCCAGGGCCGGCGCCCCCCCAGGGGTCCTATATAAAGGGGGGGAGGGAGGGCATCAACATGACAGCCTTGGGCGCCTCCCTCCTCCCCTACTACACCTCTCCGTCTCGCAGAAGCTCGGCGAAGCCCTGCCGAGATCCCGCTACATCCACCACCACGCCGTCGTGCTGCTGGATCTCCATCAACCTCTCCTTCCCCCTTGCTGGATCAAGAAGGAGGAGACGTCGCTGCTCCGTACGTGTGTTGAACGCGGAGGTGCCGTCCGTTCGGCACTCGGTCATCGGTGATTTGGATCACGGCGAGTACGACTCCATCAACCTCGTTCATTGGAACGCTTCCGCTCGCGATCTACAAGGGTATGTAGATGCACTCCTTTCCCCTCGTTGCTAGTATACTCCATAGATGGATCTTGGTGAGCGTAGGAAAATTTTAAAATTCTGCTACGATCCCCAACAAAATGGCCATACGCAACCCATACAGGAGTGCTTCATATTCAGCTTCGTTGTTGGAGGAGTCAAAATGAATCTGGAGGACATAACTGAGCTTGTCTCCTTGGGGGGATACCAATACTACCCCAGCACCGGAACCATTCAGCATCTTGGATCCATCAAAGAACATGGTCCAATGCTCCGAGTGAATCTGAGTCGGCAGTTGTTGCTCAATCCACTCGGCAAGGAAATCTGCAATTGCCTAGGACTTGATAGCTTTCTTTGCCTCAAACTTGATGTCCAATGGAAGGAGTTCAATCGCCCATTTAGCCACTCGACCAGTTGCATCTCTGTTATTCAGGATTTCTGACAATGGTGCGCCGCTGACGACTGTGATGGAGTGATCAGAGAAATAGTGTGCAACCTTCTTCGTGGTCATGTAAATCCCATAAACAAGCTTCTGATAATGTGGATATCTTTGCTTGGATGGGGTCAGAACTTCAGAAACATAGTATACTGGGCGCGGAACTTTATAACTTTTCCTTCTTCCCGCTCGACCGTGAGCATTGTACTGACAACTTGTCCAGTGGCTGCAATATAAAGCAGTAAAGGCTCTTTGCTGATTGGGGCAGCAAGCACCGGCTGGGTGGAAAGCAGGGCTTTAAGCTCTGCAAACGTTGCGTCAGCTTCATTAGTCCACTCGAACTTGTCAGATTTCTTCATCATTGGGTAAAGAGGCAAGGCCTTTTCACCGAGACGAGAGATGAATCGACTCAAGGCGGCCAAACAACCAGTAAGCTTCTGGACATCGTGCACACGCACATGGCGTTTCATCCGGAGTATGGCACCGACTTTCTCTGGATTTGCGTCGATCCCTCGTTCGGAAATGAGGAATCCGAGTAACTTTCCACCAGGAACCCCGAATGTGCGCTTTGATGGATTAAGCTTGATATCATACCTTCTGAGGTTGGCAAAGGTTTCAGCAAGGTCAGCCAGCAGGTCGGAACTCTTACGTGACTTGACCACAATGTCATCCATGTATGCTTCCACATTTCGACTGATTTGAGTGAGCAAACACTTCTGAATCATCCTCATGAATGTGGCTCCAGCGTTCTTCAGGCCGAATGGCATGGTGACATAACAGAAGCATCCTAATGGAGTGATGAAAGCTGTTTTTATCTCATCAGGTCCATACAGTCGGATCTGGTGGTAGCCGGAGTAGGCATCTAAAAAAGACAGACGCTCACATCCCGCGGTCGAGTCGACGATCTGGTCGATGCGGGGGAGAGGAAAATGATCTTTCGGGCAGGCCCGATTTGATATGCTTGAAGTCAATGCACATGCGAAGTGAATCGTCCTTCTTGGGGAGCATAACAACATTGGCGAGCCACTCGGAGTGGTAAATCTCTCGGATGAACTCAGCTGCCAGGAGCCGAGCCACTTCCTCACCGATTGCCTTTCTCTTCTGTACGGCGGACCATCGAAGATGTTCCTTGACTGGTTTTACTTTTGGGTCGACTCGCAAATGATGCTCGGCCAGTCCCCTGGGTACACCCGGCATGTCAGAAGGTTTCCATGCAAAGATGTCCCAGTTCTCACGGAGGAACTGGATGAGCGCTTCTTCCTATTTGCTTTCGAGTGACGTTGAGATATGAGTAGGAGCAGCATTAGGATCGGTTGGGTGAATGTGAACCGGCTTGGTTTCACCGGGCGACTGAAATGCAGAATCAGTGGAAGGCTTCTTGGAGCGCAGCAAATCAGTCGGATCTGCATTCTTCCGGTATTCTTGCATTTCAACTGCTGCCATTTGTGCATCGGCGATTTTTGAGCCCTTCTGGAAGCACTCCTCTGCCTTCTGCCGATTGCCAGTGATAGTGATCACTCCTCTGGGACCAGGCATTTTCAATTTGAGGTACACGTAACATGGTCGAGCCATGAAACGTGCATAGGCAGGCCTACCCAGAATAGCATGGTAAGCACTCTGGAAATCCACTACTTCAAATGTTAACTTTTCCTTGCGGTAATTCTTGGAATCACCGAAAACCACATCAAGAGCGATCTGGCCGAGTGATTCAGCCTTGTTTCCAGGTATAACGCCATGGAAACTTTTATTTCTTTCACTAAGCTTGGACATAGGAATGCCCATTCCCTTCAAGGTTTCAGCATAAAGAATGTTCAGGCCACTACCACCATCCATTAGCACTTTAGTCAGTCGAGTGCCTTCAACAACTGGGTCGACCACCAAAGCTTGCCTCCCAGGGGTGGCTATACGTGCTGGATGGTCAGACTGGTCGAATGTGATGGCAGTCTGGGACCACTTCAAATAACTTGGTGTTGCTGGAGCAACCATGTTCACTTCTCTGTTGATAACTTTCAGTCGACTTTTGCTTTCAACATCAGCAAAAATCATCAGAGTGGAATTGACGTTGGGAAAACCATCATCTTCTTCTTCCTTATCATCACCTTTGTCTGACTCCTTTTCCTTCTCTTTGGGTTGTTTCTCTCGGAACTGCTGGATCAGGAGCCGACGCTGTCGAGTGGTGTGTTTAGGGTAAATGAGATTACCCTCTTCATCTTTTTTGGTGTTGAATGTGGCACGGTAAATCCAACACATCATTTCCATCTTGATCATTCACTTTCTTGGGGTTCCAGGGCCCTTTGGGCTTCCCCTTGAACTTTCCTTGAGCCACAACTAAAGCTTCACCAGGAGCCGCCGGTTCGGCCTTGCGTTTCTGTTTCCGACTGGAATTCCCTCCTCCGGTTTCTTGGGCGACTGTTTTGTGTTTGCCACTCCGGAGTCGGTCTTCCTCTTCACCATTAGCGTACTTGGTGGCAATCTCCATCATCCGAGTCAGGGACATATCCCCTGTCCGACCGAATTTCAGATTCAACTCTCGATACTTAACACCCTCCTTGAAGGCACAAACTGCTTGGTGATCTGACACACATTCTCCTCTATATGGTGCAATCTGATCCATCTCTGGATATAATCTCTCAAGGTCTCATTCGTATTTTGCACACAGGACTGCAATTCTGTTAACCCTGCTGGTTGTTTGCATGTACCTTCAAAGGTTCTAACAAACACTCGGGCAAGTTCCTTCCAACTATATATGCTGCCAGGTGCTAACTGATTCAACCATGCTCTGGCCGAGCCTTCCAACATCAGAGGAAGGTGCTTCATGGCCACTTCATCATTGCCGCCACCGAACTGTACAGCCACACGGTAGTCCTCAAGCCGAGTGTCAGGCTTGGACTCACCAGTGAACTTATTGACTCCAGTCGCCAACCTGAAGTTGGGAGGAATCACTGCAGCCCTGATGGCTCTGCTGAAACACTCTGGACCTGAAACGTGCACTCTGTTGCCAGTCGGATAATCACTGTCATGGCCTTCTCTGTGTGCTCTGTTCCTGTCAACCAGACCTTGAACGAGAATCGATCTCGCGTGAAAGCCCGGTTCCCTGGGGTCGACTGGAATTCTTCTCCCGCCACTGTGAGGGCGTCTGTCATCGTGTTGCCGAGGCACATATGACCCACTCCTCGGGGGAGGCGTGGGCACTCGATGACAGTCATCGTGGTCGAGTCGATGACCATACTGCTCTTTTTGTACTGATCTCGCCGGTCTCCACGTCCCTCACGCCGCGGGGGCGATCTTGGGCTGTGGGCCGATTGAACTGTGTCTGCCATCACAAATATGCTATGAATCCTATTCCGCGACTGAGATACTGCTGTGTTCTGCTCTCCCGCTGCCCGGAGTAAAGCCCGGATCTGCATCAAACCTCTGCCAGCTTCCGACTGGGAAGGCTGAATCGACTCTGCTATTCGGGCTACAGCTGTGAGATTCTGAATCGGAGTTCAGTATACCTGAGTTGGAGGTGGAAAAAGTTGTCGTCGACTGGACTCAGGAATCCGCTGCCGAGCACGCTCGTCGAGTGCGTGCTGGAGGTTCTCCAGTCGAGTGCGCTCAGCCAAGTTGGCCAGACGCACCTCCTCCAAGGCCCGGGCCTCGGGGGTTTTTCCAACGATAGGAGTGTGAAGTGCATCCATATTGCGGCGGCGGAGCTCTTCCCTCTACTGCGAAGAAAGAGGCTCGGGTGGTACTCCTCGTGAGCGCGCGACGGATCGCCACCGCCATCACCACCGTCGCCGCGGAGGAAGCCAGGAGGACTGCATGGTCCATTGACCATCAAGACTTCCGCCGCGGGGTCACTGCTGTCGCACTCGGACGCGGTCTCGACGGAGCCAGTCGAACAGGCCGTAGAGAGTTTCGTCGGGCTCGATTGCCGCGACTTGTGGGGTGGCCGACTGGCGGGCCACCGCATGCCTCACCCACCGCTGGAGCCGCGACCGACCGGAATGCTTGCGCCGGCGAAGAGCGGGGAGCGAGGACGCCACAGGAGCCGACGGATACTGAGTCGACGGCTGCCGAAGAAGGACGCCGCGGACGCACGCGCGAAAGTGCGTCGCCCCGCGGACGGGGAGCGCCTCGACGTCGAGTGGAGCCTCTTGAAGCCAGGCGGAGTCGTCGGCGACGAAAACGAGCGCGCCGAGACGGATCTCGCGGCCCTCAGCCATTCCTCCGCCGGAAACCATGACGATGGGAATCAGAAAAAATCGCAACTTTACCAAAAAGTCGCTAAGACGCCTGCCCCACGGGGGGGCCAACTGTCGTGGATCTAAGACTAACAGTAGAATGGGGGGTAGGTATGAGGAGGCAAGATCCTAGCTATGGTGAAGTTGTACACACGAGTTTTACGAGTTCAGGCCCTTCGCGGAGGAAGTAATAGCCCTACGTCTCGGTGCCCGGAGGCGGTCGACTGGATTATGCGTGTGTGTGTGTGTTACAGGGGGTGCGAACCCTTGTGACAGAGGAGGAGGGTGGCTTATATATAGTGCGCCAGGACCCCGGCCATCCTCCGTTACCAAGAGTTCAATGTACATAAAGAGGTGGCGTTACTGGTAACGCCAACCTTAAATGCCTTAATGGCCTTAAAGACTACAGAGTGGACGCCTGCCCGTTGTTGTTCTGGATGACTCCTGATCTTCAAATAGGTCGAATGGATTCTTGCAGGGTCGAATAATCGAGTGGTCGAGTGACCTAAGGTAGGTCGAGTGGATTGCACTCGACACCTTTGTTGGGCCCTCCCTGTTGTCTCTTGAGCTTCTTTGCTTCTAAGACAGTGACCTTGGATAGGACGTATAGGTCAGGCCTATTACCTTACCCCAGGTCTATGTCCTCATCAGCCAGTCCCACCATGTTTCTGGAATCGATCGTACTACCAGATCTCTCTGTTGGTGGAGCCGACGATTTGGTCGACGCATCACCGCACGATGTCCCATAAAACTCCTCGCCTGCACAATGTTCGACCGCGGTTTTGACCACATTGACAAAGTCGCCGCGCGCAGTACTCCCTCCGTTTCTTTTTCGTCTGCATATAAGATTTGGTCAAAGTCAAACTTTGTTAACTTTGACTAAGTTTATAGAAAAAAATATTGAGATTCACAATATAAAATCAATATTGTTAGATGCATCATGAAATTAGTTTTCATACCATATAGGTTTAGTATTGTAGATGTTGATATTTGTTTTTACAAAGTTGGTCAAACTTACAAAGTTTGACTTTGACTAAATCTTATATGCAGACTAAAAAGAAACAGAAAAAGTACGTGCCTGGTGCGGATTACCTTGCCCAACAGAGTAAATTTTCGGCAAGGTGGCTGGCTCGTTTGGATTAACCAGCTTTGCTTGGTTCGGTCCGTCAAATCAAATCGCAGAATACATGCACCGCTATAGCATAGTAGAGGGAGGAAATATCACATCTTTACGAGGAGTACAAACGAATAAGTAACTTTACCCGTGCCGGGATGTATTGGTAGGCAATCCACCGTCCGTCGCTTTCATCAGAATCCGTGCAGGTTTTATACTCTATTTTCAAATATCAAACTACACATAGCAATACATGTACTGGTGTGAGATATTATTAGCTTTTACAGAAGAGAGAGAGTTAGAGTGGAGAGAAAGGTGCATGCACGCATGCATACATTCATGCCATATATATGACATGCATTTTATTTTCATCCTCATATTTTTAATGACTCATATCTTTTGAATCAAATGTCCATTATTGAAACTTTTTGTATATTTGAATTCATGGTGAGAAGACCTTGACAAGATCAATTTCGGATATGTTTGAAATATCTTTTATTTCATATGTTTCAATTATCTCTGAAATCACTTTCATAAAACACTAAACTGTTTCACTATTTCATAAAAGTTTTTTCTAAGGTTTTGCTCATTTTCACAAACTGGAATATGGAACTCATTACAAAACTGATTTCACAAATTTGAAACAACGCATTTCACTGATTTGGAAAACTAATTTCACTGATTACAAAATATATCTCAAAAACTAATTTCACTTGGTATTTATGAAAAAAATATTGAAACATATTTCACTCAGCAGAAATATCAGTTTAACACATTGAAAAAGCCGTTTCACACCAAAAAGATATATTTCACTTTTTTCAAAGAACTCATTTCACTCATTTCAGAAAACACATTACAGTCGCTCAATTGAAATATTATATTTCACTTGTTTCAAAAAACTGATTACACTCATTACAAAAGATAGATATCACTAGTTTCAGAAAAATAAATCATAGTTACTCCATTGAAAAAGCCGTTTCACAACAAAAAATGGCTATATTTCACTTTCTCTAAATAACTTAGTTCACTCATTTCAGAAAACACACTACACTCGTTTACAAAATGTAGATTTTACTTTTCACTAGTTTCAGAAAATACATTAGAATTATCAAAAAAACGAATTACACTCGCTTAGACTAATTTCACTCATTTCAAAAATAGATATAAAAACTAGTTTCACTACGTATATGTGAAAATTGAAACGTATTTCACTGATCACAAAAAAAAAATCAGTTTCAAACATTGAAATAAGCAGTTCCGCACAAAATATATTGAGTGAAATATGTTAATTGAAACATTGGAAATTAAACGTGTTTGAAATATATCCAAGATTGATCTTGTTCTAAAGGTCTTTGTGCGAGGAGTTCAAATATATAAATTATTTCAGAAACAAAAATATATTGGCATGGGTGGAACAAAAGGATGGCTTTGTTGGTCAGAAAAAAAAGGAAGTAAAGGACCATGCATGCCTGCCAATGGTGGGGTCCACAAGAGAAATATACCAACACTTAAAGCTAAGAAAAAAATCAAATACATGCTACTGTATTGAAATATTTCAGGATGTGAGAGTACCCTATTGGGTTGTACGTCGCCGCTAGATCCCGGCACCGGTAAAAATTACTTTGCCGAGGTACATAGTCCAACCGCATCTTTCTTTCACATTTCAATGTTTTTCATAAAAAGTACTCCCTTAGTCCCATAATATAAGAACGTTTTTAACATTAGTGTAGTGTTAAAAACGTTCTTATATTTTAGGACAGAGGGAGTAGTACGTACAAGCATTGTTCATCCACCGGAATAACTGTACTAGTTCCTCCGGCCACCTGTCGTCGTCTCTGCTCCGCCGCATCCGCATGCACTGATCCACGGCCATTGAGCCGCACATGAAGCAAAGCGAAACTGTCGCGACCCCAGCAGGCAGGCAAAGGGATCCATCCGCATCATTTCCCATTCCCCCGACCCCGAGCAGATTGCACCCGCTGTCGACTGACTTGCCGATCGATTGGAAACCCGGGCAGGCCAGCAATTTGATTCATAGGGTAGGAAAATAATAGGAATAGAAAAGTCATAGGAAATAAGATGACATGTATCTCAAATCCTATGAGTAGGAATAGGAAAGGAGATGCCCTTTGATTCACATCATAGGGTTTTTTCCATTAAGTCTAGGCTAATGTTTATTTTCCTATGAAATGTGAAAGATAGGAAGAATTCTCCATAGAAATAGAATTCCATTCCTATAAACCAAAGAGCTCTAAAGAAATTTTTTCTATAAAAATTCTATCCTATGAAATTCCTACAAGATTTCTTTAAACAAAGGAGGCCTAAAAGGGGCACAAGGAAGCAAATCTCTGGGTCAGGCCAGTGACACACCTCCTCTGCTAATCACCACTCGGTCAGTCGCACCGCGGCATGGGGTTACTATTTTATTTCCATTCGCTTTTGTACCACGCCGCTCCGATCTAGTTGGCTCTTTGGGTCTCCTTCCTCCCCGACACCTCACTCCATGACCCCCCATCGATGGATCTCCTCCGGCATTTTGCGCGCTCCGAATCACACGATCATCCACTCGGGAACCGGCCCCAACACATTGGCATATTTTCCAACATGCTACGGTCTTTGCCAGTGACGGGTTTAAAGTTACGGAAAGTTTGGATACACTCACGGTTTCTAGAACGTCTTTGGAACGAATGTAAAGGGTGGTCCACGTATTTGACTCAACTGTGGGACCAGGCGGACCAGACTTTAAAAACATCCTTTCACACGTTGACTCGAGGAGTTGATCATGGCCATGCATGATGCATGACGAGTAATTGATAATCCCACGGCAAAACATCGGCGACTGTTCCCAAGCCAGCGCACGCTAAAACAATTATCAGCACAAAAGCCTTAACCATAATCCTGATGGATTCTCTCCTAAGAGCATCTACAGTCGGACGCCTCAAACGTTCAGGCTTACCAGCATCCATCACCAGCCCAACTCTAGAGCGGATATGGGGTGGCCCAGGCAGGACCGAGCGCGTTAGCCACGTCAGACTGGCATGCGGGTATCACAGAAAAACACTTCGAAACCCAACGGTCCGAAGCTCGTCTCCTTCAACGGACCGATGACGCCGAGTGTCGGCGGTTCGACGCGCCACGCGAGGCCCCTAGCCCGGCTATATAAGGCGGACACCGGCACCAAAACCATACCCATCCGCATTTCCTCCCATCCCTTCCGCCACCGCCACTTTCCAATCGCCGTCCACCTCCACATTTCACTTGCCACCCGCTAGCCATCTGCCACCACAATCAAGTAGCCATGGCACCACGCTGACGAGTCAGGAGCTACCCTTATCTAGCGTCAGGGGCCAGCTGCAGCTCCTTGAGCAGATCCGAGAAAGATGCGAAGCCCGGACCGCCACGGGGGCACCTCCGAACATGGTGGATTTGGAGTAGGTGGTGGATGCAACGGGTGTGGATCTGCAGGCGAAGCAGCTGGCAATCCTTGATTCCCTCCGGTCGGAGGTAGAGGCGGAGGCCAACCATTGTATCCTCCAGGCGGAGCTGGAAGAGAACATCGACGAAATGCTTGCCTATATGGATGAGAAGGAGTTGGAGCCCTCCTACGCGCCCATCTACCCGGCGCCCAAGACAGAGACCGTGGACATCTCCGACAATAAAGTGTACTCCCTTCCTTTTTATTAACTCCGCATATTGGTTTTTGGCCTAAGTCAAACTTTATATAGGTTGACCAAGTTTATGGAAAACAATCAAAACTTTCACTAACAAATATATATGGTATGCAAATTTATTGAATGATGATTCTAATGGTATTTGATTTGGTATTGTCGATGTTAATAATTTTTTGTATAAACCTAGCCAAAGTTTATAAAGTTTAACTTAAGCCAAAGTTAATATGCGAATTACATAAAGACGAAGGGAGTAGGTTAGACTGGTGTGATTTACGTAGAACGTAGGATTTCTTGCTTTGTATGGATCTAACGGATGAAATATGATGTACTCAGATGCATAGGAGAATAGGAGAAAGTATGAGACGTGACCGGTCACTACTAGCGGGCGTTTGAGGAGTCGAATTTGGTGTCCATGGTTGTAGATGCTCTAAGTTGTCAAATCGCAGCGCACAAAAGTTACATTTTACGTCAATGCGTGTACAAGGATGCAAAGCGAATTTGCGAGGCTGTATTTTAACTCCACGACGCCTTCCTCGTTGGAGGCAAGGCAAGTTGCCAGAGGGCATCGGGAGGGAGGAGGCTAGGCGAGGAGGCGTGTGCGTGCGCTGGCGACGGCACCTTTTTCTATCGCTGGAGGCGATCGGATGAAGATCTGGAGACAATATTATAGCCATGTGGATGCCGATCCCGGGCGATCCTGCCTGCCTGCCCCAACCTCCAACCACCGCTCGCTGCCCTGCCCAAGTTGCTTCCTTCCATGCCTCAAATAGCATAATGCAACGTGCCGCCACCCACCCGCCGCGACGCCCAGCAACAACGCAGCGCCAGCACACGCCGTACGTGCGACACCTTAAAATTCGAAGTACTCCAATTTTTTACTACAACTTGTAGTATTGCGTAAGTTAGTACAGCTTAAAGCAAGTACAATAAAGCTGAGTCAGCGGGCTATAAAGAATAAAGTAATATATTTCTGCTTAATTCGAGAAAAGAGAAGGTAAGCGGGCTCTTCGGGAAGAGCCAGCTCTAGCACGTGCTCCTAGGCACATAATAAAAAAAGTAGTATGTTTTTTTATCTACTATTGTACATATTGACTATAAGATGGGCTGTAGATGACATGACACTAGCTTATAGCCAGCAGCTGGCTATAATATTAACCATGCTGTTAGGGAGAGCTTTAGCTGACCAATTGGCCTGTCAGCGTAACATTTCGATCAGTTTTTCCTTGGTCCATCACCGAGTTTCAGTAGCGCAAGTAGAGAACAGTGGTCAGAATAAATAAGCCATAAAATTAGTCTTAGAATCATCATCATCATCCAGGGCGGGCGCCGCGGCGGCCGGCAGCATTATCTACAACTTGGTTTCACTTTTCACCCCCACTCCCCTCCCCTGCTCCTTCCTTCCTGAGCACACCAAAATTCAGCTACTAGTGTGAAGGTAGTATGTAATTAATGACCTTTTTCTCTAGTTCTTCACTTAGAACTAAGTAAATATTTTACTCGCCCACCCACACCCAGGACCAGGAGCTACAATTAGCCATGACGATGATGATTCTTCCATACGAGAGCAAGTAAACCCCAAAAAATTGCAGACGGACGACCTCTGGTGTTGGGGCCGTGTGTTCAGTTTTCTTGAGGATTCAGGTCTCCACCGCCAGGCCGCCGCTGCCCCCGGAGAGGCTCGCGTTCGTCGTCCCGTCCTGCTCCATCATCGCCGCCTTCCTCTTCCTGCTGCCGCCGCCGCAGTCACTCGTGATTCCGGTGGCCGTCACTTCCGCTGCCACTTCCTCCACCAGCTCTGTTGGCGCTAGCTCTGCCTTCTGCTGCTGCTGCGGCTTCTCTTGTGGCTGCGGCGGCTGGAGCTGGGGCTGCTTCCGCCGGACCAGGTGGGACTTGAGCTTCTTCATGTCAGCCAGCTTCACGGGCTTGAGGAAGAACTCCTCCGCGCCGTCCTCCAAGCACCTGAAAAATGCATTCATTCTTCAGCACACCAACAAACAAGATTTACTGCATGAACTGTACACGGAATAAAACGAAACATTGCTTCCAACGCATGACAGCGACTATTCTTTTCCTGCTCCGTATGCGATCACATCACTCAAAGGGAAGGACACACCAGCGGTACATGTCAGAGATCTTTGCCCGGACAAGCAAAAGATACGGTCTTTAGGGTTTCCAGGCCCACGCCCAATGACCTTCTTTAATGCTACCCCTTTTGTTCTGCCACCCAAGTGTTCCTTTTTTTCCCCTCTTGACCACTAGCAGCAGCAGCCAAGTGGCCACAGAAATTTTCAGAACAACATTTCTTTTTCACAACAAATCTTTGGGTCGAGCATGAAAAGATTGTGTGAGATCTTGACCACCCACCACCACCACCACAAGGCGGGCACTGATGATGACAGCAACATGTTTTCTCTTAAAATGCTTTGGGTCGTTGTCACCGGGATATGCAATCTACGCATGAAAACACCCGGCATTCATGGCCGCCCCGTTGCGTTGCCGTTGCGACAACATCAACGCGACTGTTGCGGGGGCGAATTCCTCCGCTTTTTCTCCACTTGTCATATCGTATCGCCAATGCTATTGTTCACATGCGAGGGGCCAAATCTTTCGTGCTTGGATTCTATGACCACGTTATTTCAGCAACTATTTGGAGGTTTGCGGAAACTTTTATTAGGTAGTATTGCAGGAAATGAGAGCGTTGAAAAACACATTTTCTACGGTTTGAATCAATTTTTTTTCTAGAAAATGTCTTCTTCCGGAAGAAGTTTTAGAGCTAGTAGCAGTGCCAAACTGCTAGACAGCCTATTTCTGGATGAATGAATGAATGAATGAGCTGGTGGCTAGCCTTTTCACTCCTACTCCCAAAGTTGCAAATTGAGGGTGGAAGGAAAAGTTGCAAATCTTTGATGCTGTTTAAAAAGAAAACCAATCCCAAAATCTGAAGAGGCCTCCTTGCACCTCCATATTAATTGATATCCACTGGCCATTCAACTACTCCTTTAAGCAAGAACTGCTACTCTATGATGGCAAGATATTCCTTCTGTTCCCCACCACAGCTCCTTCCCCCTACGCCCATCTCATCATACAGTACATAAAAGGACCATGTACTGCACTGTTAAAACCAGACGCAGGCAGACACCCAAACATTGAAAACCAAATCATTCCCATTTACTACTACAACACGCCGATTCCATGACCTACTAGTACTAGATCAACCATGGTAAAAAGTAGGGGCGGAGCAGAGCATTCATGTAGGGAGGGGGTGAGGGAGGGAGGTTATGGTGCTGGCTGACCTGCTGATCCTGGCAGGCACATTCTCAGACGACATGATCACCACTGGAATGTCCTTCAATGAAGATGACCCCTGCACACCAAGAATTAAGCAGAAACTTTTTGAGACCGAGATGTGGGAATGAATGGATGGATGAATGAATGCTGGGATTAAAAAGGGCTCTGCGAATTCTTTTACCTTGACCCTCCTCAGCAGATCGTATCCTGTCATGCCGGGCATGCAGTAGTCAGTGATGATCAAATTCACGCCCACCTCCTGCGACAAAAAGTTGAGAGGAGCACATGGCTTGTTCAGATCTCATTCCATGGCGCAAGAACGGGGAATCATCCATCAAATTCTCTTAAAATAACAATCCAAACGCAAGAAAGATGAACGGAGTCAACTGATTGCTAGTCGTACTAGTACCTGGTGGTGGGCAGGGGCGGAGGAGGAGGTTGGGGATGAGGATGAGGAGTCGTCGCCCTCGTCCCTCAATCCCAGGACCTCCAGCGCCTTGCTCCCGGAGTCCACCGTGGTGACTGCACGCGCCGGCTCCCAAGAACAGAATCCGGCCGTGAGATTTGGGAACGAACAGCGGAGAAAAGAAGAGGCAAATTTCAACGGAGGGGAGAGCAATCTGGGCGAGGTTGGTTGGGCACCTTGGTAGGAGGAGGTCCTGAGCAGCATCTCGATGAGCTTCCGGTCGATGACGCTGTCGTCCACCGCCAGCACGTGGAACCGGGCCTCGGCGTCGACCACCGTCATGGCGCGCGGGCGGGCGGAGCAAGAACCAGAGGGACCGAGCCAATCCGCACGGAGCACCTCCCAATCTTTCTTCCTCTGCTCCCGCTCAGACAGAGACAGAGTAGGATCTCGCCGGTCTCTGCGTCGTCGCCACCGCCGGAGGGAGGCTTGGATTGGAGAGGTGGGAGGTGAGACGGGGGAGTGCTGCTTTGGTGGCTAATGCGGCAACTCGGGGCAGGGAGGGGGGGCTACGGGGAGGATATAGGCGGGGGCGGGCATCATTGATTCACACTAGCATGGGATGGCATGGCAGCACCCACCACATCACCGGCACCACCGCCACGGCCGTTCTCCTCTGCTCTTCCCGGGAAAGCGGGATCCGACCAGATCACGCACCCGAATCTCCACAGCAAATCGCCTCCATGATTTCCCCTTTATCTCCTCCTCCTCCTCCTCCTCCTCGTGGCCTCTCTCTCTCTCCCCGGTGGTGGTGGAGTTCTGTTCTTGGCTTTGGAACCGGGCGGACAGGCGCTACCCGGTGGCTTTCCCTCGGCTCCCCTGGCATTTTATCGGTGCCGTGGCCAGTGCGTCGCGGATCGGTGGCTCTGCTTGCTCCGAGATTCGTGCGGAGCAAATGACCGGGAGTGTTGTTTTTTACCGCCTGCTGCGGCTTCACCTTATAGAGCGTATCTGGCAGACCCCTTAAAAGTTGATCCTTAAAAACACGTATAAGGGCACTGTAAACATTTTTACGGTGCGTAATTGCCCGGGACAGAGCAGACCTGTAAATAAAATTGTATCGCACTCTAGGCCATTTTTTTCTTTTTTCCCTTCTTCCTCCCTCCCGGCAGAGCCCGTCTCCGGCCACGGCGTGCCTCGCCCTAGCACCCCGGCTCGCCCCGACGCAGCCCGCCTTGCCCCGGCGCCGCCCGCCTCGACCACGCGCTCCTTGGCGTGCCTTCCCGTCCCCGATTGAGCCCGGCACCGTCCGCCGCCGCGTGCGTGCTCCCCAGCGTGGCCGCATGAGCTCCCCGACGCCCTCTGGCGTGGCCGCGCGAGCTCCCCCCATTGCGTGCGACTCGCATCCTCCCCCCACCCTTCTTCAGCGCCGCCCCGCCCCCATTCGGGCCACCGGTGTCCTGCTCCGCCCTACCCGTGGACGGCCTCACCTCGGCAGTGGAGGTCGACCCGGCCGCAATTCGGACCTGCGGCGGCAAATTCCGGCGTGCCGCGGCTTCTTCCGACGTGCAGCGACAGATTCCGGTGAGTTCCGAGTAGATTTCGGCCAGTTCCACAGCTTCTTCCGACATAGGCAGTTCTCGCGGATGGATTTTCCGTGCCCCTTAAAAAATTTAAGGGTCGATCGAACTTTACGGGATCTGCTAGGGGCTGTTTTTTTTTGACCGAAACTTTAAATGCATGATCTTTTACGGGTTTGACCGCACTTAAGAGGTCTGCTAGAGATGCTCTTAGCCATGTTAAAAGGCAACCGAGTTATAAAAAAAAGTGTCATATTCCATGCTAAGCTAAGATATTTGAAATCATGAATTTCATTGTAAATTGTGGTTGTTATCCTAGTGTTTGTAATCGAATCTCTAACACAAAGATGGCGAGCATCGATCGATCAAGCATGCCCTCTTCGGAGTGAAAGAAATTTGTATGAATGATGGATGGTTATAACCCATAGTTTTTCTTTTACAAAATAAAAGCTCTGTAGATTGTGGGATTGGATCATCAAATTTCTATGGCATCCATTGTTATGCCTCCTTTTTTCGAGAAGATCAAGGTCATAGATAAAAATTGTTAAACCTTTACAAGACCATCCTTATACAAGCAAAAAATAAAACACAGAATCGGATATCGATGCCATCTTCCTCCTGTACTCACCGACGTCGTGTTGTTGTTTTTTGGAAAAGTAGGTTTAAACCCCCGGCCTCTACATCAAGCGCATCGTGTCGTGTAACCTCTAGATCTGGGAATCAGACTGCGGGCACCGTTGTTATACAACTACCACTATGTCATCGGTTGAAGTCAAAAGAAGTCGACAACAACAAGCTAAGGATTATATGGCAGTACCGAAGAAGAAGGCTATGACAAATAATTGAGGATCAGATTGTCGTGCCTTAGAAGAAGACGACAACAACGAAGTGAGGATCATCGCCGTCCTGGAGAAGATGAAAACAACATTGAAATGAGCGTCGTCGTCATCTCGGAGAAGACAGTCGGGAAGGAGGTTGGACAACATGAACCTGGATGCTTGACAAAACCAAAATTAGTCGCGCATCGCCTAACGGAATATGCCATAAGACCAAAACATGAACCATCGCCATCCACTTTTTCGAGTGACATTGTTCGAGTCCACCTAACGTAGACAAGAATGATGCCATCTAACTCTAGCCGAAGCTCCAGGTGTCCTCCACCTATCTCGCCACCCACTAGCCAGATAACTAGACTGAACCTAAGCCAAAGCTAGGGTGACCCCAAACACGGCCAAATCCAAATGGAGGATACCCCCACCTCGTCGGCGTCTCAAGGCACCCGAAGGCGAGGCGGACCGACAGCGGACAACGACACTTACTTCGAAATCCTAGAAGATTTTCTTTGTCTTTTGAGCGAAGCGCGGGGGGGGGGGGGGGGGGGCAAAGAGTCAAAAACACATTTTTGTTTTTCTGATGAGAAGTCCACCGTAGTCCCAATGTATCTCTTCTTTTTGAAACAAGATCTATATATACTACTCCCTCCGTTCCGAATTACTTGTCGTAGGTATGGATGTATCTAGATGTATTTTAGTTCTAGGTACATCCATTTTTGTGACGAGTAATTTGGAACGGAGGGAGTACTATAGAAGTTCACGAAAAAGCATCTCTAACATTAAAAAAAATTACATCAGGGTCCATAAAATCATTTTTTGCGAAAAGGATCGGACATATTATAAAGATTCACAAGGAGTAGAGACCATCTCAAAACATAACAAAAATTGCATTGAGGTCCATGGACCACCCAGCGACCACTGGCATCGTCAAAACGAGCCGACGACGTGTGGTTGTCACCACTCGCATGCCGAAGCCAACCTAACGTTGTCGATGGTCCCAAGGTCCAGCGCTCCGGAGCTGTTGAATGTGCGAATCAATCTAAAAAAATCTGACATCGAATACCACCATTGCGTACAAACGACGAGAAAATCGTAACCTCACCGCTCCGAGGAGCCAGCAGGAACTTACGTCGGACCTCCGTCTTATCCGTCCATGACTACGGTGGGCACGCATGTCCACTTGCGTTTGTGTTGGCCGGTTGGAGTTACCCTAATATATAGCGATCTTGAAAAGAAACACTGATATTCTTTTTTCCCATGATGACCGGCGAGGAAGAGACAGCGAAGCCGTAAACGGGAGGCCCCCAAGGGAAGAAAGCGGTCCGTACGTAGTACGTTCACCACCGTTCCGTTGCGTGCGCCCTCGTGGACGGGACCCACCAGAATCCCGAGGCGGGATACGCTGACGTCACGCCCGCGCCAAGCAAATCAACCCCTTTTCCTCCTTTTGCCTCCGCCGGCCGATGCGTGTGTCTCCGACGAGTCGCCCGTTTCTTCCGGCTCGAGTCCTCCTCCCGACGAGAAGAGATAAAAAAAGCCCGGCGTGGGAAACCATGCGCTTCACACTCGTACGCGCGCTCTCTCTCTCTCTCTCTCTCTCTCTCTCTCTCTCTCTCTCTACGATCAACGGTGGTGGTAGAAGGCGGGCGAGCAATTCGACGTGCTGACTTGTTCCTTCTTCAGTGGACCTCTCTCTGTTGATATAAAACGGATGATTCTTCTTCCTTGAACGCATTGCAAAAGGACTATCAACGAGCAGGGTCGGATGCATCCGTGCAGCAGGGTTGGTCATCTTTCTAATCTAATCCGACCCTTCCCTCTTCAGGGTTGGCCTGCTTATCTTGGGCCATCTCTTCCTACCCTATCCTGATTTTTTTTAAAGGACACCTATCCTGATTTGATATGACGGACCAAACCCAAGCCAAGCAAAGGAAGCAACGGAAGATACGCACGCACCAGCCTCGGACGGCGGGGCGCATCGAAACCAGCCCGCAGACGTGATCCACCGCGAAACCCAGCCATGCCGATCGATCCACGGCTAGCCGGCAGCTATCGCGCTCCGATGGATGGATCCATGCGCCCAAGAGAATCGCGATCTTGACCATCATGACGGATCGACGGACGGACCCATCTTATCTCTGCTCTGAAACGGAAACGGAGGAGGAGGCGACCCATCTTATCTCTGCCGCTGAGCAGGACCGCGCACGTACGTATGGTATGTCCCCGTTTTTTTGTCCTACCAAGTCTTTCTTCCAAACCAGCCACGGTTGATGTGCTCCATAGATCGCCACACGTCCTCAGATTCGCCATAGTTTATCCAGAGAAAACTACCGGTACGACCACCTAACTACTGCGGCGACGTACGTACGTAGGTAGGTAAGAGCAACTTCAACGGGGCGACCAAAAAGACGTGCGCTTTGTTCGCTTTTTATCCGTTTGGGTCGGCCAGGCGGACGTGCGCGTCCGCATTTTAAAATGGGTCAGCTGGAGGCCGACACAAATGTACCGCCATGGAAAAAATAATAATAAGTTGCACGAAATAAACATAATTAAACATAAAGTGGCCGGTCAAGCGCCGGCCAAAATCCACCTAAATCTAATAAACATTAAATAAAACATTAAAAAAGTCTGCGCCCGCCTGCTGCCGCCCGGCACGCTGCCCTAGACGTCGTCGACCTTGCTCTTGCCCTTGCCGTCGACGCCGCCGTCGTCGGTCAGATCGATGAAAACCGGAGCAGGGCCAGCCCACCCGAACGCCGCCTGGTACGCTGCCAGGGCAGCCTCCTCCGGCGTCTGCTAGGGCGGTGGCATTGCGGCAAGCCGCGCGCGCTACTCCTCATCCTCCTCGAGCCGGAGCGCCTCCGCGTCGCGTTGGAGCATGGCGTCGTAGCGCATCTGCTCCTCGCCGTCGGCCTGCTCCTGGCGGAGCCAGTGCTCCTTCCATCGCTCGAGGTGGGCCGCCTCCTCCTCCGGCGTCGAGGCGAAGTGGACGGGAGGCGCGCTCACCCACTCGCGGTACTGGCCCATCCACGAGTAGGCCTCCTCCGGCCAAGTGGGTGGAGGCGGGGAGCGCTTACGCGTCGGCTCCGGCTTGGGCTGGACGGGCGGCGGCGGTGACGGTGGCGGCACGAAGAGCGGGGTGTGGACAGAGTCCCCCGCTGCCGACAGGGCAAGGGCTTGCTCCAGCCCATCCCAGTGCGCGTCCTCCTCGAGGCGGCTAGCCTCCAGCGCGTGCTGCAGGGCCTCATCGAGGGCGTCTTGGTACTTCGCCTCCGCCTCCATGTCCTCCGTCTCTACCTGCAGGGGCGGCGGTGGGAGCGGTGGCGGGACGGCGTCGACACCCGAGCGCCGTTGCTCCTCGTGTTCGAGGGCGAACCACGCCTCCCAGTTGGGGGAGTCGGCGGCGTACTCTGGCAGCCGACGCCGCTCCGGCGTGAGCTGCGCGCGGCGCCTGCGCACCTCGTCGTCGTGCACCCGTTGGGTACGAGGAACCGCCGGCACTGGGATCCGCTGCGGATCTAGATGCCAGCGGTGCAACTGCGTGACATCGCGGTACGACAATGGCTGCATGTGCTCCCAGTGCCACCGCGCTTGGTGCACCGGGATGTGCAGGCGCCGGCGACCAGGGCGGAAATGCGTCGCCGCCGGAGGAGGAGGAGGGGGAAGGGAGCACGGGAGGACGAGGCGCCGGGGGTGCCCTTGCCCATGCCATTGCCGCTGCCGAAGAGGCCCATGGCTAGGGTTTGCGGTCGCCGGCGAGGAAGCAAAGGGAGTGGTGGGGGGCCAGATGTGGACGGGAGAAGTGGATGAGGCCGACCCCGCCGCACGCGTGGTTAAAAAAGGACGCTTCCACTGGCTGACGCGTGGGCCCGCTATCAGTGGTCGTCATAAATAAGACGACCGGTGGCGGTTGGGTGGCCGCCAGGTGGGGACGCGGCGGACGGCGAGGAGACGCGCGGCGCGTCCGCGCCGACGCATTCCAGGCGCAATTTTTTGCCGGAAATGGGTCGGCGCGGATGCCAGGCGGACACGATTTGAATTTGGGTCGGCGTGTTGGGCCTCCACTTTTGTTCGCACCGACCCAAATAAACGCGGATGGACGAAATGGGGCCTGGCCAACCCATTAGTCCCGGTTCAGTCACGAACCGGGACCCATGGGGCATACGTCCCGACTCGTGCGCCCAGAGGGCCGGCCGGGCCTCGTGGGGCATTTGTTCCGGTTCGTCTGGACCCATTTGTCCCGGTTCCAGGCACGAACCGGGACCAATGGTCCTCGCTCCTGGCCCACAGCCATTGGTCCCGGTTCGTGCCTGGAACCGGGATAGAAGGGGGGCCTTTAGTCCCGGTTCCAGCCACGAACCGGGACCAATGAGTTGCCTATATATATGACGGTGTCCTGGACTAGGGGGTACTCACCACGTCGTCTCCCGATCAGTTGGATTGGGCCGAGGACCCCCATGGTCGTTTACTCATGGGTCAGTTCGGACAGCCGATGACATGCACGAGGAAGATTTCACAAGACTTGGTGATTAAGACAAGGACTCCTCTCCACCGGCGTATTCGACTAGGACTCTTGTTATCCTAGGCCTCTGGTGCATTATATAAGCCAAGGCCGGGCTAGTCGATAGATGATTATGACATTACTCATCATACCTCTAGGGTTTAGATCACAACATATGATCTCGAGGTAGATCAACTCTTGTAACCCCCTATACTCATTAAAGTCAATCAAGCAGCATGTAGGGTATTATCTCTTCGAGAGAGCCCGAACCTGGGTAAAATTCCGTGTTCATGTTACCATCGATCCTAAGACACACAGCTTGGGACCCCCTACCCGAGATCTGCCGGTTTTGACACCGACAATGGTGCTTTCATTGAGAGTTCCGCTGTGTGGTCGACAAAAGGATCAATGGCTCGACTCCAAATCAACTGCGACGTCGGCATCTTCGTCGCCGGCTCGATTGGTCACCTCGGCTTGACCGAGGACTGTGCCCTACCTCCAATCATCATGTTCGGACGAGGGCCTTCATCAACATCAACTCCGATCTCTATCAAGATTATGGAGGAATCATCCATGGAGCTCGGGGGCTCGACGTCAACATTGCCCTCAGGCGACCGTGCTGTTTTTTCGAACAGAAAATTTGTATCCGCTACCACCACCTCCTCGAGCATCTCTTTGACGATTCCTTTGGTGGAATTGTGCGGAATTGAGTCTACAACAACCCTGTGAAATTTCATCGCGATCCGATGGAGTAATCTCCATCAATCTCCGATATACTGGAGCCCTGTCAAATCTGGACGAGAATCTGGACGAGTTTGGGGCGTGGTGTCCAGCATCTAGCTCGGACGCCCTTTGGAAGATCCAACCATTGATCGGCTGCGGAATCCCTATATCTACCACCCCTCAAAATTTCAGCTCGATCCGACCATCCAAACTCCGGGAACCTTCCGATTAGTGCATCACTTTTCAGATCTGTTTTCTGCGCGAGAACGAATCCAACCCGAGTTCATCTTTTTTATAAACAGGATTTCGGACATCCTTTCTGAAGGAAGTTTTGCATAGGGTATTGTGTTTTGTTTCCAAACACTTCCCACTAATTTTAAAGTCTTTTCCAATATGATCTTCACCCTCGCGTCGGTGTCAAACCAGCCCGACAACGTTGCTCCACGGCGGCTGACCTGCGCTAGACACGTCATCGCTTTGTTGAGCCAAGCTCAACTTCTTCGGATCATCATCTCGGCAAGCCGAACAAGAGTTCGGCATCGCGACGGATAAATCGTCACCAACATCGTCGCCCCACGGATTACACGGAGCGGGAACATCGGCATCGCCGCACGGTCACTTCGTCAAGCCGGCATTGACCACGTCACGAGTTACGACCTGCATCGGTATGGCCGCACTGTTGCTTCTTCAAGCCGATGTCCATCACGCCGACCTATTTCGACTCATCGGCTGACATCGAGGCTTCGACACCTCGGCTGGACCGGTGGCTTCGCCATCTCTTCATCAACCTACCCCGGAGACTTCGGCGTCACCAGCCGACCGGCTTCTTCACGTTAGCTGGGCCAGGGGCTATGCCTCGCGAGCCAACCTTTGCCAGCATTGCCATGCTGTCACTTCATCGCCCATCAGGCAATGGGTGTGCGGACTGAGTCCCAATTTTGGGAGTCACCTTTCTTCGGATTGCTACAACAAATAAACCAGGTGCTATTAATCCTAGTAATTTTTGCTTGTTTGGATTTATTTTTCCCGAGAATTATCACTCTGCTTTGTTCCATCATCTGTACACAGGTCTATCAAATGGTGGCCGCATTAACGACTGTCGCGTGGTGGTTCAGTCAGTTTCCGTACATAGTTCGGCGGACGCCGCATCTGGAACTCGGACCGACCTGTGAATTCAGGCTTTGCCACGCCTTTACCGCATCACGCCGACGCCCTGCATCGACATTGACTTCGGCACGAGGCCTCATATCTTTAAATAAATTATTTTGCGTAATCGACTTCGACAGCGTCAAGTGGTCACTTCGGCATCTTTGAGAGAGCTCTACCTCATCGAGTGTTCGGCACAAGGGCCATATTTCTTTTATTACTCACTTTGCATAACTTATTAATTATGCAACATTTCTTTAATTTATTATTATTACTATTATCTCCATTTTGCACTATTTTTTGTGCACAGGTAAATGATCCGGGTCGGGCAGTGTTGTCACCCCGGCGTACTGAAATACCACATCACCTCGGCTGGACGGGGGGCTTCGTCATCACTTCATTAACCCACGTCGGGGACTTTGGCGCCACTCTGCCGGCCTGCATTGGCCGTGCTATGTCACCACTTCGGAGTACCGAGCTCTTCGCTCCGCCACCTCGGGACCGGCTTTGAGAACTGCGAACCTTGTCGGATCTGTCACGGATCAACGGGCGTCTTTGTCCCGCCACAAGCCCGAATCGCGTCATCAACACCGAGCACATTAACCAGCTAAGTCGCTTTCATGCTCAAAAGCTTTCAGTTTTAAATTTTGTTTGGTTCGACCAAGCATTATACTTTTTTGGGAAAAAGCTGTTTGAGAAAAACTTCCTTGTCAAAACTTTGTTTGTGACACTCAAATTCAAATACCCCGTTTACTTGGGGGCTTCCTTTATGAAGCCTTTCCTCCTGCATATGATTATACTTGTATGACTTCGTTCCTTGTTCGTGTATTACGCCACAATATGCACCATGTTGACTTAAGTGTTCGGCAAGCTGGGTTGCCTTGCTCCTGTGTTTACCCCTACGTTCCCGATTGTTCGGCTAGGGAGTAAAGGGAGCACCTCTGCTATTGTTACTATCGGGTCATCCGAGCTCGGACCTCAGACTGGGTGAAGCCGAAAGCTAGCACTCTTATTGTTTTCAATCATGGTCGGCACACAACGGAACTCATGAGTACAGAAAAATCTATTGCACAAGTCTCATAGTAGCAATGAGCAACCGAAGAAAGGTATCGGTGGGGGTACTATTTTCTTTGAAAATGCTTCTTACACTTCGTCAGTAATATAGCATAAGTTCCCTGAGCGCGCTTTGTCTGTTACATCCTTATGGCCTGATTGCCTGGTTATCGGAAACACCGTCGATATTCTCGACAGCTGGAGTACATAACACTTTTTGGCCATTGACCGAAGGGGGAGAAGCCGACGGTCGGTTAAGACGCGTTTAAAGTTTGGATGAACACAGATATGATATAAGTACTTCGGTACATATAATCATTATACATAAAATTCTTTTACCCAAATCACTTGGGGGCTCTTAAATTTATATGAGTTGTTTTATAATAAGTGTTCTTCTTCTTAGTCGTTGCAAAGTCTTTTTTTTTCACTCCTTTTTTCGACACGAGTGTGTGGTCACTAGCCCGGGAGCCTAATTTCTCCCTCAAAGCCGCTAGAGTTTAGTTTGCTAAACTGGCCTAGCGAGAAGTACTCCGCCTTCGGGATAGGAGGTTGAAGCCGTAGGCTAACCCGCTTGAAGTCTTGAGATAGGATGTGTCATGTTAAAGCACGACAGAAGCACCTTTTTTTTCTAAGACCAATTTTTGGATTGGCACCGAACACTTGATCTAGTTCGGACGTCAAGTTTTTACTGAAGTTTTTTTGGTTTTCCAAGCCTATGGCACTTTTAAACTATTTGTGTGTTTCCAGCATAAGTCTCGCAGTGCAACGCGAGACACCTTTAGAGATTCGGCAAAAACATTCTCGGATATTGCTATATATGCATCGGTTTCGAATTGTGTCTTTGGTCAATAGTTGGGTTGCCCGGCTCCTGTGCTTGCCTCCTACGTTCCGCTTTGTTCGGCTAGGTGTGCAAAGGCAGAACCACTGCGATTGTGCTTCCAGCTCGCATGGTTAAGCACCTCAGTGGAGAAAGCCGAAAACTGACTGTCACAATAAGCGTAAACTGGTCAGCAATCCGATGACTATGTTAAATGATGGGCCGTTCATAACATTGGTCGCAGTGTTTACGGTTTGACCTCGGGTGTCGTCGAACACTATCCGGGGGCTCGTAGCTAGCTTCCCCAGTTTAAAGCTCCTATGACTAAGTGAAAGTTATAAAGCCCGCATATCTGATTGCCTCGTTTCCGCTAACACAACCGTCTTCGGGAACCGAGACGTCGGCTAAGGGTTGTCTTGTTATTGCAGAAACACCCTGCAGAGTATCTACAAAGGGGTAGAAGCCGACGATAGGCCACTTTCAACTGATAAACGGTCGCAACGGAGTCAAAATAAACATATCATCGGCATTTGTATTTAGTATACAAGGGCTGCCTTCCGTAATCATCGTTATAAAGCCATACATGCATCAATTGGACTTAAGATTTTGGCCAAGCTGGGTTGCATGGCCCTTGTGCTTACCCCTACGTTCCCGATTGTTCGGCTAGGCGGTAAAGGGAGCACCTCTGTGATTGTTACTATCGGGTCATCCGAGTTAGTACCTCAGACTGGGTGAAGTCGAAAGCTAGCGATCTTAAAGGATATAACTGGTCGGCAACGACGGAAGTGAAAACGTAGGTTCGCTAAAGACCACATAGTTCGGGAACATTCCCCAAACTAAATCCTCAATATTTTTCTCCCGCATTGATCGGCAGTGAGGTTTCATGATCATGGTCGGCATGACAACCCAAAGAAAGGAACCGATAGCGGGACTATTTTCTTTGGAAGATGTTGTTTACATTACAAAGTAATATAACATATCTCTCTGTGTACCTTTGTTTATAAAACCGTATGGCTGGATTGCCTTGTTTGTCGTAAATCTTTTGCCCTCATAAAGGCTTTATAAAGTAGGACAAACACTCGCCGAGGAGGTGGAAGCCGATGGTCGGTCAACAAAGTTTTGTACAATGCGGATCCGAGCATTAATGATGTAAAGTACTTGGATACATAGAATCATTACACATAATTTGTGATTTTACTCTGGATATCGATCCTTAATTCAGCCACCCGGGCCCGCATTAAGGCTCGGGGGCTACTGGGCTTTGCGCTCATTATTTACAAATATTAAAGGGGCACATCGATCCCCTGATCTGGTGTTGCCACCCGACCAGTGGCTCGGGGGCTACTGCATTGCCTATTGAATGCAAAAAATTCAAAGTGCTGAGTGTTCGGCTTAACCGAACTATGGGCAAGCGTGTCTTCGGAAAACAATAAGTACCATATGGGACTTATCCGGCATCAAGCTGATATATCACGACGACTTCTCACGACCCTCCCTCAGGGGCCCGTCCGCCGATCACTGTCACCTCTAATATATTACAGTGCGTTTCTATTCCTATGTATGCTGCCGAGCTAGGAGTTGATCCTCGGGCCGGTTTCGCGACCTGAGTCTCAGAAGCTACTAGGATTAGCGGTTTCATATTTTCCTTCAGGTGCATCTCGGATTTTAGGCCGACAGACACCTTGAGGGCTACTGGCAATACATCTCGTTAGCAAATAAATTTATACGCATCGGAAATAAAATCCGCGAACAATCAGCCCATGACCGAGGTGCTGAGCCACCTCGGAAGCAGTTCGGCATATAGCTCAGATGCAAGTGGCTGGCTCCTTAGAGAGCATTTTCGGCATTAAGCTCGGCTAAAACTTTTTGAACCAAGGTGATCTATGGCACCTCGGATATAGTCCGGCGTTGGAGCTCGGACACAGTCCAACATTGGAGCTTGGATACAGTCCGACGTTGGAGCTTGGATACAGTCCGACGTTGGAGCTCGAACGCAAGAGGACACTACCGCACGGGTGTTGGAAATATGCCGTAGAGGCAATAATAAAATGGTTATTATTATATTTCCTTGTTCATGATAATTGTCTATTGTTCATGCTATAATTGTGTTATCCGGAAATCGTAATACATGTGTGAATACATAGACCACAACATGTCCCTATTGAGCCTCTAGTTGACTAGCTCGTTCATCAACAGATAGTCATGATTTTCTGACTATGGACATTGGATGTCATTGATAACGGGATCACATCATTAGGAGAATGATGTGATGGACAAGACCCAATCCTAAGCATAGCGCAAAGATCGTGTAGTTCGTTTGCTAGAGCTTTTCCAATGTCAAGTATCATTTCCTTAGACCATGAGATCGTGCAACTCCCGGATACCGTAGGAGTGCTTTGGGTGTGCCAAACGTCACAACGTAACTGGGTGACTATAAAGGTGCACTACGGGTATCTCCGAAAGTGTCTGTTGGGTTGGCACGGATCGAGACTGGGATTTGTCACTCCGTATGACGGAGAGGTATCTCTGGGCCCACTCGGTAATGCATCATCATAATGAGCTCAATGTGACCAAATGTTTGGTCACGGGATCATGCATTACGGTACGAGTAAAGTGACATGCCGGTAACGAGATTGAACGAGGTATTGGGATACCAACGATCGAATCTCGGGCAAGTAACGTACTGATTGACAAAGGGAATTGTATACGGGATTGATTGAATCCTCGACATCGTGGTTCATCCGATGAGATCATCGAGGAACATGTGGGAGCCAACATGGGTATCCAGATCCCACTGTTGGTTATTGACCGGAGAGTCATCTCGGTCATGTCTGCATGTCTCCCGAACCCGTAGGGTCTACACACTTAAGGTTCGGTGACGCTAGGGTTGTAGAGATATTAGTATGCGGAAACCCGAAAGTTGTTCGGAGTCCCGGATGAGATCCCGGATGTCACGAGGAGTTCCGGAATGGTCCGGAGGTGAAGAATTATATATAGGAAGTCCAGTTTCGGCCACCGGAAAAGTTTCGGGGGTTATCGGTATTGTATCGGGACCACCGGAAGGGTCCTGCGGGTCCACCGGGTGGGGCCACCTATCCCGGAGGGCCCCATGGGCTGAAGTGGGGAGGGGAACCAGCCACTGGTGGGCTGGTGCGCCCCCCTGGGCCTCCCCTGCGCCTAGGGTTGGAAACCCTGGGGGTGGGGGGCGCCCACTTGGCTTGGGGGGCAAGCCACCCCCTTGGCCGCCGCCCCCCCTCAGATGGGATCTCCAGGGGGCCGGCGCCCCCCCAGGACCCCTATATATAGTGGGGGGGAGGGAGGGCAGCAGTACCCTAGACCCTGGCGCCTCCCTCTCCCACCCGTGACACCTCTCCCTCCCGCTTGCGCTTGGCGAAGCCCTGCCGGGATCCCCGCTACTTCCACCACCACGCGGTCGTGCTTGTGGATCTCCATCAACCTCTCCTTTCCCCTTGCTGGATCAAGAAGGAGGAGACGTCGCTGCTCCGTACGTGTGTTGAACGCGGAGGTGCCGTCCGTTCGGCGCTCGGTCATCGGTGATTTGGATCACGACGAGTACGACTCCATCAACCCCGTTCACTTGAACGCATCCGCTCGCGATCTACAAGGGTATGTAGATGCACTCCTTCCTTCTCATTGCTAGTAAACTCCATAGATGGATCTTGGTGATGCGTAGAAATTTTTTGATTTCTGCTACGATCCCCTACAGTGGCATCATGAGCCAGGCCTATGCGTAGTTTCTATGCACGAGTAGAACACAAAGCAGTTGTGGGCGTAGATGTTGTCAATTTTTCTTGCCACTACTAGTCTTATCTTGTTTCGGCGGTATTGTGGGATGAAGCGGCCCGGACCGACCTTACACGTACGCTTACGTGAGACAGGTTCCACCGACGGACTTGCACTAGTTGCATAAGGTGGCTAGCGGGTGTCTGTCTCTCCCACTTTAGTCGGAACGGATTCGATGAAAAGGGTCCTTATGAAGGGTAAATAGAAATTGGCATATCACGTAGTGGTTTTACGTAGGTAAGAAACGTTCTTGCTAGAAACCTATAGAAGCCACGTAAAAACTTGCAACAACAATTAGAGGACGTCTAACTTGTTTTTGCAGCATGTGCCTTGTGATGTGATATGGCCAGAAGATGTGATGAATGATATATGTGATGTATGAGATTGATCATGTTCTTGTAATAGGAATCACGACTTGCATGTCGATGAGTATGACAACCGGCAGGAGCCATAGGAGTTGTCTTTATTTTTGTATGACCTGCGTGTCATTGAATAACGCCATGTAAATTACTTTACTTTATTGCTAAACACGTTAGCCATAGAAGTAGAAGTAATCGTTGGCGTGACAACTTCATGAAGACACGATGATGGAGATCATGGTGTCATGCCGGTGACGAAGATGATCATGGCGCCCCGAAGATGGAGATCAAAGGAGCAAAATGATATTAGCCATATCATGTCACTATTTGATTGCATGTGATGTTTATCATGTTTTACATCTTATTTGCTTAGAACGACGGTAGCTTAAATAAGATGATCCCTCACTAAAATTTCAAGAAAAGTGTTCTCCCTAACTGTGCACCGTTGCGAAGGTTCGTTGTTTCGAAGCACCACGTGATGATCGGGTGTGATAGATTCTAACGTTCGCATACAACGGGTGTTGACGAGCCTAGCATGTACAGACATGGCCTCGGAACACACGCAATACACTTAGGTTGACTTGACGAGCCTAGCATGTACAGACATGGCCTCGGAACACGGAAGACCGAAAGGTCGAGCATGGGTCGTATAGAAGATACGATCAACATGAAGATGTTCACCTATCTTGACTAGTCCGTCTCACGTGATGATCGGACACGGCCTAGTTAACTCGGATCATGTTTCACTTAGATGACTAGAGGGATGTCTATCTGAGTGGGAGTTCATTGTATAATTTGATTAGATGAACTTAATTATCATGAACTTAGTCTAAAATCTTTATAATATGTCTTGTAGATCAAATGGCCCACGTTGCCCTCAACTTCAACGCGTTCCTAGAGAAAACCAAGCTGAAAGATGATGGCAGCAACTATACGGACTGGGTCCGGAACCTGAGGATCATCCTCATAGCTACCAAGAAAGATTATGTCCTAGAAGCACCGCTAGGTGAAGCACCCATCCCAGAGAACCAAGACGTTATGAACGCTTGGCAATCACGTGCTGATGATTACTCCCTCGTTCAGTGCGGCATGCTTTACAGCTTAGAACCGGGGCTCCAAAAGCGTTTTGAGAAACATGGAGCATATGAGATGTTCGAAGAGCTGAAAATGGTTTTCCAAGCTCATGCCCGGGTCGAGAGATATGAAGTCTTCGACAAGTTCTTCAGTTGTAAAATGGAGGAAAATAGTTCTGTCAGTGAGCACATACTCAAAATGTCTGGGTTACACAACCGCTTGTCTCAGCTGGGAGTTAATCTCCCGGATGACGCGGTCATTGACAGAATCCTTCAGTCGCTTCCACCTAGCTACAAGAGCTTTGTGATGAACTTCAATATGCAGGGGATGGAAAAGACCATTCCTGAGGTATATTCAATGCTGAAATCAGCGGAGGTGGAGATCAGAAAGGAACATCAAGTGTTGATGGTGAATAAAACCACTAAGTTCAAGAAAGGCAAGGGTAAGAAGAACTTCAAGAAGGACGGCATGGGAGTTGCCGCGCCCGGTAAGTCAGTTGCCGGGAAGAAGCCAAAGAATGGACCCAAGCCTGAGACTGAGTGCTTTTATTGCAAGGGAAGTGGTCACTGGAAGCGGAACTGCCCCAAATACTTAGCGGACAAGAAGGCCGGCAACACCAAATGTATATGTGATATACATGTAATTGATGTGTACCTTACCAGTACTCGTAGTAGCTCCTGGGTATTTGATACCGGTGCGGTTGCTCATATTTGTAACTCAAAACAGGAGCCGCGGAATAAACGGAGACTGGCGAAGGACGAGGTGACGATGCGCGTCGGGAATGGTTCGAAGGTCGATGTGATCGCCGTCGGTACGCTACCTCTACATTTACCTACGGGATTAGTTTTAAACCTCAATAATTGTTATTTAGTGCCAGCTTTGAGCATGAACATTGTATCTGGATCTCGTTTAGTGCGAGATGGCTACTCATTTAAATCCAAGAATAATGGTTGTTCTATTTATATGAGAGATATTTTTTATGGTCATGCCCCGCTGGTCATTGGTTTATTCTTAATGAATCTCGAACGTGATGTTACACATATTCATAGTGTGAATACCAAAAGATGTAAAGTTGATAACGATAGTCCCACATACTTGTGGGACTGCCGCCTTGGTCACATTGGTGTCAAACGCATGAAGAAGCTCCATGCAGATGGACTTTTGGAGTCTCTTGATTACGAATCATTTGACACGTGCGAACCATGCCTCATGGGTAAGATGACCAAGACTCCGTTCTCCGGAACAATGGAGCGAGCAACCAACTTATTAGAAATCATACATACTGATGTGTGCGGTCCAATGAGTGTTGAGGCTCGCGGAGGCTATCGTTATGTTCTCACTCTCACTGATGACTTGAGTAGATATGGGTATGTCTACCTAATGAAACACAAGTCTGAGACCTTTGAAAAGTTCAAGGAATTTCAGAGTGAGGTTGAGAATCAACGTGACAGGAAAATAAAGTTCTTACGATCAGATCGTGGGGGAGAATATTTAAGTCGCGAATTTGGTACGCACTTAAGGAAATGTGGAATCATTTCACAACTCACGCTACCTGGAACACCTCAGCGAAATGGTGTGTCCGAATGTCGTAATCGCACTCTATTGGATATGGTGCGATCTATGATGTCTCTTACCGATCTACCGCTCTCATTTTGGGGCTATGCTTTAGAGACTGCCGCATTCACTTTAAATAGGGCTCCGTCAAAATCCGTTGAGACGACACCGTATGAATTATGGGTTGGGAAGAAACCTAAGCTGTCGTTTCTAAAAGTTTGGGGATGCGATGCTTATGTCAAGAAACTTCAACCTGAAATGCTCGAACCCAAGTCGGAAAAATGCGTCTTCATAGGATACCCTAAGTAAACCATTGGGTATACCTTCTACCTCAGATCCGAAGGCAAAATCTTTGTTGCCAAGAACAGGTCCTTTCTGGAGAAAGAGTTCTTCTCGAAAGAAGTGAGTGGGAGGAAAGTGGATCTTGATGAGGTGATAGTCACCCCTTCCGAACCGGAAAGTAGCGCAGCGCGGGAAGATGTTCCTGTGGTGCCTACACCGACTGGGGAGGAAGTTAATGATGATGATCATGAAGCTTCGGATCAAGTTACTACTGAACTTCGTAGGTCCACAAGGACACGTTCCGCACCAGAGTGGTACGGCAACCCTGTCCTGGAAATCATGTTGTTAGACAACGGTGAACCTTCGAACTATGAAGAAGCGATGGCGCGCCCGGATTCCAACAAATGGCTTGAAGCCATGCAATCCGAGATAGGATCCATGTATGAAAACGAAGTATGGACTTTGACTGACTTGCCCGATGATCGGCGAGCCATAGAAAATAAATGGATCTTTAAGAAGAAGACAGACGCGGATGGTAATGTCACCATCTATAAGGCTCGACTTGTCGCTAAGGGTTATCGACAAGTTCAAGGGGTTGACTATGATGAGACTTTCTAACCCGTAGCGAAGCTGAAGTCCGTCCGAATCATGTTCGCAATTGCCGCATTCTATGATTATGAGATATGGCAAATGGACGTCAAAACGGCATTCCTTAAGGGCTTTCTTAAGGAAGAATTGTATATGATGCAGCCGGAAGGTTTTGTCGATCCTAAGAATGCTAACAAGGTATGCAAGCTCCAGCGCTCCATCTATGGGCTGGTGCAAGCATCTCGGAGTTGGAACATTCGATTTGATGAGATGATCAAAGCGTTTGGGTTTACACAGACTTATGGAGAAGCCTGTGTTTACAAGAAAGTGAGTGGGAGCTCTGTAGCATTTCTCTTATTATATGTGGATGACTACTATTGATGGGAAATGATATAGAATTCTTGGAAAGTGTAAAGGCCTATTTGAATAAGTGTTTTTCAATGAAGGACCTTGGAGAAGCTGCTTATATATTAGGCATCAAGATCTATAGAGATAGATCAAGACGCCTCATTGGTCTTTCACAGAGTACGTACCTTGACAAGATATTGAAGAAGTTCAACATGGATCAGTCCAAGAAGGGGTTCTTGCCTGTATTGCAAGGTGTGCCATTGAGCACGGCTCAATGCCCGACCACGGCAGAAGATAGAGAAAAGATGAGTGTCATCCCCTATGCCTCGGCCATAGGGTCTATTATGTATACCATGCTGTGTAGCAGACTTGATGTTAACCTTGCCGTAAGTTTGGTAGGAAGGTACCAAAGTAATCCCGGCATGGAACACTGGACAGCGGTCAAGAATATCCTGAAGTACCTGAAGAGGACTAAGGATATGTTTCTCGTTTATGGAGGTGACGAAGAGCTCGTCGTAAAGGGTTACGTTGATGCTAGCTTCGACACAGATCTGGATGACTCTAAGTCACAAACCGGATACGTGTATATTTTGAATGGAGGGGCGGTAAGCTGGTGCAGTTGCAAGCAAAGCGTCGTGGTGGGATCTACATGTGAAGCGGAGTACATGGCGGCCTCAGAGGCAGCGCAAGAAGCAATCTGGATGAAGGAGTTCATTACCGACCTAGGGGTGATTCCCAATGCGTCGGGCCCGATGACTCTCTTCTGTGACAACACTGGAGCTATTGCCCTTGCCAAGGAGCCCAGGTTTCACAGGAAGACCAGGCATATCAAGCGTCGCTTCAACTCCATTCGTGAAAGTGTTCAAAATGGAGACATAGATATTTGTAAAGTACATACGGACCTGAATGTAGCAGATCCGTTGACTAAACCTCTCCCTAGAGCAAAACATGATCAACACCAGAACTCTATGGGTGTTCGATTCATCACAATGTAACTAGATTATTGACTCTAGTGCAAGTGGGAGACTGTTGGAAATATGCCCTAGAGGCAATAATAAAATGGTTATTATTATATTTCCTTGTTCATGATAATTGTCTATTGTTCATGCTATAATTATGTTATCCGGAAATCGTAATACATGTGTGAATACATAGACCACAACATGTCCCTAGTGAGCCTCTAGTTGACTAGCTCGTTGATCAACAGATAGTCATGGTTTCCTGACTATGGACATTGAATGTCATTGATAACGGGATCACATCATTAGGAGAATGATGTGATGGACAATACCCAATCCTAAGCATAGCACAAAGATCGTGTAGTTCGTTTGCTAGAGCTTTTCCAATGTCAAGTATCATTTCCTTAGACCATGAGATCGTGTAACTCCCGGATGCCGTAGGAGTGCTTTGGGTGTACCAAACGTCACAACGTAACTGGGTGACTATAAAGGTACACTACAGGTATCTCTGAAAGTGTCTGTTGGGTTGACACGGATCGAGACTGGGATTTGTCACTCCGTATGATGGAGAGGTATCTCTGGGCCCACTCGGTAATGCATCATCATAATGAGCTCAAAGTGACCAAGTGGTTGGTCACGGGATCATGCATTACGGTACGAGTAAAGTGACTTGCCGGTAACGAGATTGAACAAGGTATTGGGATACCGACGATCGAATCTCGGGCAAGTAACGTACCGATTGACAAAGGGAATTGTATACGGGATTGATTGAATCCTCGACATCGTGGTTCATCCGATGAGATCATCGAGGAACATGTGGGAGCCAACATGGGTATCCAGATCCCGCTGCTGGTTATTGACCGGAGAGTCGTCTCGGTCATGTCTGCATGTCTCCCGAACCCGTAGGGTCTACACACTTAAGGTTCGGTGACGCTAGGGTTGCAGAGATATTAGTATGCGGTAACCCGAAAGTTGTTCGGAGTCCCGGATGAGATCCCGGACGTCACGAGGAGTTCCGGCATGGTCCGGAGGTGAAGAATTATATATAGGAAGTCCAGTTTCGGCCACCGGGAAAGTTTCGGGGGTTACCGGTATTGTACCGGGACCACCGGAAGGGTCCCGGGGGTCCACCGGGTGGGGCCACCTATCCCGGAGGGCCCCATGGGCTGAAGTGGGAGGGGAACCAGCCCCTGGTGGGCTGCTGCGCCCCTCCTTGGGCCTCCCCTGCGCCTAGGGTTGGAAACCCTAGGGGTGGGGGCGCCTCCCCCCCACTTGGCTTGGGGGGGAAGCCACTCCTTGGCCGCCGCCCCCCCTGGATATTGCATCTGCCAGGGCCGGCGCCCCCCAGGAGGCCTATATATAGGAGGGGGGAGGGAGGGCAGCCGCACCACAACCCCTGGCGCCTCCCTCTCCCTCCCGTGACACCTCTCCCTCTCGCTGTGCTTGGCGAAGCCCTGCCGAGATCCCCGCTACTTCCACCACCACGCCGTCGTGCTGTTGGATCTCCATCAACCTCTCCTCCCCCCTTGCTGGATCAAGAAGGAGGAGACGTCTTCCCCAATCGTACGTGTGTTGAACGCGGAGGTGCCGTCCGTTCGGCGCTCGGTCATCGGTGATTTGGATCACGACGAGTACGACTCCATCAACCCCGTTCACTTGAACGCTTCCGCTCGCGATCTACAAGGGTATGTAGATGCACTCCTCTCCCTCATTGCTAGATGACTCCATAGATTGATCTTGGTGATGCATAGAAAATTTTAAATTTATGCTACGATCCCCAACAATGCATTCCTTGCTAACTGTCTCCAATTAATGTGTGTTTCATGCGGGTTTTTTACTTCTCAAACATGTATAATGTGTTTCACACACGCAACATATAGTGTATCCCGTTTAGACATTAATTGCATATAAACCATGCATTGTTTCTAATTAAAGAATCTATGGATCACCAATATTGATAAACTATATAACATTACACGTGTCCCCAAATTCAAATGAATATGCATGTTTGATACACCAATTCGCGTTATGATATTATCGATGTCGTGATCTCCAGTTTAAATATTTGAATCCCATTTAATCCAGATATTCGTCTCATATAACTATCACTCATGCTTATATAGGACTATCTCTCTAGACCTATACGCGTTCATCGTCTCTCGGGCATCTCTCGTGCTACCTGTATGTCGACAATGATCTTTTATCTTCGTAACACACTGACGGTACTCTCTCCCTCGACCTTCATCACTCTATCTCTCTCTAAGTATATCTCACTCCCTGCTATGTGTCTCTAACTATGATTCTCCATGTGGAATCTCTTTCTCTCACACAAACACAAAACTTTGTCTTCCAGGGTCTCATTTCTCTCTACTATTCCCCTGTGTGCCACTCGCACACCCCTAATACAGAGATGTCTTTCGCTCCTTAGGTATGAGAACCTACGACTCTTCCTCTTAAATATCTCTTTCTCACACACAAACACAAACTCTGTCTCCCAGGGTCTCATATTTCTCCACTGTTCTCTTGCATGTCGCTCACACACACTGTCTCTCCCTAGAGATATCTTGCGTTCCCTCATATGTTTCTCTAGCTATCACTCTCGTATCTTTCTCTCTCGCAGACACAAAACTCCGTCTCTCGGGATCTCATTTCTCTCTGATATTTTTTTGTATGTGAGTCACATGCACCCTTTCTTCATCTCTCTCACACCCACACCCATAACTCAGCCTTCTGATCCACCCGACTCCTATCTCTAACGCACACTAGCTAGCATCTTTATCTTTCTATTTATCTGTTTCTCCGTCAACCTTCTTTCATTTATAGGTTGATCTCTTTTGCACAATCGTTGTGCCTCACTCCCTCTGCTCGCCATAGATGCATGCTCCAGCCCACGCCACTGTCTCTTAAAGACAAAAACACATGCTCAATTGTCGGGCCTTCTTCCCTGCAATCTCGCATGCATGCATACCGATCCGTCTCTCCCATGTCGTTGATCTTAGCTTATGACTTATGTCTTCTTTCTTTTATCTCGATCATGCGCGCGCGCACACACACACATCCCACGTATACATGTATACCTCTCACACATGCACGTTGAAGGTCTCTATGTCTCCATACGTAGTTAATTACCCTCAACCCTAATGCCACATCGAATCGTTCTCTTCTTGTGTGCACATAACTTCCGTCTGGATGGGTAAAACACACACTCACACTTAACAATCTCCTTGTAGCTACCCCCTCTCACTCTTCCCCTATATCCCCGAAACCAATAAGACCACCCCTTCGTTTAATTCCCGCCTACATGCACCATCGATATATAGTAGTCTTCCTTGGTGTCTCTCGAACAAACACGTTCTCTCGATGTCGACTACTCTCACGCGCACACACCTTCTCTTCCCTCTCTACGGGCATTTTCTCTCTCGCACCCCATCGTTGGTGGCCTCTGCCATACACATCACCTCTCTATGATGAAGCCATGCACACTTAAATTACATCCGCCACCGAGGACCCCGCAACACACACACACACACAAACACACACACACACACACACCCACCCACCCACCCACCCCCACACACACACGCACACACACACAGTAAGACTCCATCACACACACACTAAGACTCCATCTCTCTCCTCCCCCCACACACACACTGAGACTCCATCTCACACACACACACATGCTCTCAGCGGAGCATTTGTTCCTACCACCCTTCATCCACCCTTACCCGTCTGATAAACAATCACCTTAATTTCACTTGTATAACATGGACAAATTCCACTTTACTTTAGTAGTTAGCAAACTTATCATTTGTACCCTTATAAAAAACCGAGTTGGCGATGATGGTGTGCCTGCCATCTTGTAATATAGACCGTCTGATCCATATCTGACGGATAGAAAGCAAACTATGATAATTTTACAAAAGATAGCCGCACCTCTCTCCACATCCTTATCTCCCACACCTCATTGCTGAGCAATTAAAAAAGAAAGTCTCCCGAACAATCAAGCATGGTGGCCGCTGCCGCCTGCCGGCGCCGTCCGTCCCCATGCCTCCGCCCATTCCGACCACCAGTCACGACCACGCTCCACTCCTCCTCACCTTATCTCTCATCTTTCATTTTTTTGATGACATTCTCGAGATACCAGTTTTCCGATAAAATTCTCGAAATATCATTTGTTTTTACACATGTGTTGAACGCGGAGGTGCCGTCCGTTCGGCGTTCGGTCATCGGTGATTTGGATCACGACGAGTACGACTCCATCAACCCCGTTCACTTGAACGCTTCCGCTCGCGATCTACAAGTGTATGTAGATGCACTCCTTCCTTCTCGTTTCTAGTAAACTCCATAGATGGATCTTGGTGATGCGTAGAAATTTTTTGATTTCTCCTACGATCCCCTATAATGGGAAACACTTCAAACCCTATGTGTGGCATAAAAATAACAAGGCATTGATAAAGGCTGAAGACTTAAAGGGCTCCTCGGATACCCAGCGTGTGAAATCTTCAGATTTAACTCGGCAACCCTCCAGATAGAAGATGGGAAGATTTATTGAACCAGTTTTCAAGACCGACGACCGAAGACGAAGAACAGCTCGGAAGAACAGAGGAGCGTCCCCAACTTGAAGACCAGTTCAGGGGACTAGTGACGGTGTCTTGGACTAGGGGGTACTCACCACGTCCTCTCCAGATCAGTTGGATTGTGCCGAGGACCCCCATGTTACTCATGGGCCAGTTCGGACAGCCGACGACATGCACGAGGAAGATTCCACAAGACTTGGTGATCAAGACAAGGACTCCTCTCCACCGGCGTATTCGACTAGGACTCTTGTTATCCTAGGCCTCTGGTGCATTATATAAGCCAAGGCCGGGCTAGTCGATAGATGATTATGACATTACTCATCATACCTCTAGGGTTTAGACCACAACATATGATCTCGAGGTAGATCAACTCTTGTAACCCCTATACTCATTAAAGTCAATCAAGCAGCATGTAGGGTATTATCTCTTTGAGAGAGCCCGAAGCTGGGTAAAATCCCGTGTTCATGTTACCATCGATCCTAAGACACACAGCTTGGGACCCCCTACCCGAGATCTGCCGGTTTTCACACCGACAATATACCCCATCGCCGCAGCAGAGCAATCCACACTGCTCTGTTTTTTCTTTCCAGCGAGGGGAGAGCTTTGTGGTGCTCTAGCTCACATCCTATGCACATGAGGTGTTCGATGAAATGCCCGAGCCACACTAGTTAAGCTTTCTCCTCTCGAAGCTCGACCTCCAAGCTCTATTTTCTTCGAGATTTGTCTAGGTTTAGCGGTCTGTCATGTCCCGTCCCCGTCTTCACCGCCGTCGATCGCCCGCGCCGATCTCGTCGCCGGCACCACCCTGGTGAGCCTCTTGTTCTTATCTTCTTTCTGAAAGAAAAAAATTGTTACTTTAGATAGATAATTGTGTAATTTTCTTACTTTTATTATTGCTTGTTATTATATAGTGCGATGGTTTTGGTATCCGCCCCCGTCGGCCCTCGTCCTGTCTATGATTCGGACGTGGTATATATTATCTTTTATAACTATTTGGTTCATTTACTGTTTATGACAATTATCCCGACCAACGTGACATAGATTTTATTTATCTAGGAGGTATATGAACCGGAAATTCCAACCGACCCTATTGTCGAGAGGTTAAATTTAGTTGAAGAAGAAAACAATTACTTAAAGGAAAAAATAAAAAAATTGAGGAGGAGAAGATGATATTGGAGTTGCATGTTGCGGATGTCGTCGATGATCACAAGATCAAGATGGATGCAATGCGTTTGAAGATTAGAAAGATTAGAAAATATGTCATTCATACCGAGGCTTGGTATCATTATGCCGTTGGATCAATTGCTACCCTGGTTGCGATTATGATCACATTTGTTGTTGCATAAATGTTTTACATAGTTTCAATGTATGGTTTAATTAGATGCTCTGGAGAGCTATATGTTGTTCAATGAGAACTATGTATGTACTTTGGTTTTAATGTGATGATGAACTTCTATTAATTTGATCACTTATCTATCCATGATGTTCTGTAATGGTTTTTGACACACTTAATTATATAGATGAGTTTTCGTTCGAAACCCTGATACTTCGTAAGAGATTCTCCATTTTGTACATGAAGTGCATCTAGTTTTTCCCGTAACCCTCTCAAATTTTTAGCACATGCTATGTGGGTGAAATGATGATACCATGCCAACTTTCAACCTTTTCAGAGTTCATTTGTAGTGCTTTTCAATTTCTGGGTCACTTAGCTCAAAAAATCAGTAAATGCATGAAAAATAACAAATGAAGTCAGAAAGGGTTGAAAATTGATGATGTGGCTTTGAATGGCGCATTTTGAACACACAAAAAGTCTAGAGTTCAAATAAGTTCAAAAAAATTAAATCCCTTTGTAACAGACGAGTTTTCGTCCGAAACCCTGATACTTCGAAAGAGATTGTCCATTTTGTACACGAAGTGCATCCAGTTTTTCCCGTAACCCTCTCAACTTTTTAGCACATGCTATGTGGGTGAAATGATGATACCATGCCAACTTTCAACCTTTTCAGAGTTCATTTGTAGTGCTTTTCAATTTCTGGGTCATTTAGCTCAAAAAATTAGTAAATGCATGAAAAATAACAAATGAAGTCAGAAAGGGTTGAAAATTGATGATGTGGCTTTGAATGGTGCATTTTGAACACACAAAAAGTCTGGAGTTCAAATAAGTTCAAAAAATGAAATCCCTTTGTAACAGATGAGTTTTTGTTCGAAACCCTGATACTTCGAAAGAGATTGTCCATTTTGTACACGAAGTGCATCCAGTTTTTCCCGTAACCCTCTCAACTTTTTAGCACATGCTATGTGGGTGAAAAGATGATACCATGCGAACTTTCAACCTTTTCAGAGTTCATTTGTAGTGCCTTTCAATTTAAGGGTCATTTAGCTCAAAGAATGAACTAATATAAAAAAGAATGAACTAATTAAAAAATGAACTAAAAGCTAAAAGAATGAACTAAAAATAATAGATTAAAATATTCTGTTATGATCAACTAAAACAAAACTATAATATTCTTCAATAGCAAAAAGAAAATCGACTAAAAAACTTTTATAAAACTCTAATAGCAAAAGGAATCAACTAAAAAGCTTTTATAAACCTCTAGTATTTTTTAAACTAAAATTATATAAAATTTATGCAACTAAAATTATCAAAGTATTTTCTGTTCAAAACATGAAAAGCAAAAAGAATTATCATAAAGAATTTTTTGTTAGAAACTTTAATAGCAAAAAGAATTTTCATAAAGACTTTTTTTGATAGAAACTAAAATAAAAAAATTTGTTTTTGAATATAATGATAAAACGCAGTAATATTAAATAGCAGGAAAAAGAATCACTAAAAATAAATTTTTATAGTGAAGTTATTCACAAACTAGTGATTCACACAAATTTCAAAGGATTCAAATTTAAACTATTCAAATTTGGAAACTAAGGGCACTAACAGAAAGTTTGTAATTATTCTTACCTAAAAGCAAAAAGAATTAAAAAAATAAAGCAAAAAACAAAAGAAAATCAATAATTAAAAATACAAAACAAAAATACTGGAAAAAAATGCCGCCTACTGGGCCACACGGCGTGCATACGACTAGAAACTCATCTGTACTTGGGCCAGGATGCAGGCCCGAAGACCCAATAGGCCCAACATGGCAGTGACAAGGGTAGGCAAGTACTGCGTGCATATTAGAGAGGAGCTCAGCACCTGAGCCGCAAGGCAGCTTATAAACAGGTGCTGAGCTCTCTCAGCTAGCGAGGTGGGACTAAACTCCCACCACACCACCACTGTGCCACCCTTTCGTCCCGGTTAGTGGCACCAACCGGGACCAGTGCCCACCTTTGGTCCCGGTTGGTGGCACGAACCGGTACGAATACCCACCTTTGGTCCCGGTTCGTGCCACCAACCGGGACCAAAAGTCTCTGTTTCCCACACTTTGGGCTGCTGAAAAGAGACCTTTAGTCCCGGTTGGTGGCACGAACCGGGACCAAAGGTGGGCTTTCGTCCCGGTTGGTGCCATCAATGGATTTGCTATATAAGAAACACTTGCTGCCTCCACGCCGTCCGCCGCCCCTGCCGTCGCCCCCGACCGCGCCATCGCCGTCGCCCGTGCCTCGTCGTCGCCGTCTCCATCGCCGTCGCCAACGTCGTCCCTGAGCCCGCGCATCGCTGCCCCCGCCCCCGTGCGCGCCTTCGCCGTCCGCCGCCCCCGAGCCCTCTCCTCGTCGCCGACGCCACCTCGCTGTGAGCGCCGCCCTGATCCCCTCCTCCTCCTCCCTGTACTGGCCGCCGTCGCCGCCACGCACTGCCGCCGCGTCGCCGCCCCTGCCCTTCGCTGCTGCCGCGCGCAGCCGCTGCCCTGCGTGGCCGCCGTGCCGCCGCCGCTGCCCTGCGTTGGCGCCCCGCGCCGCCCCGCCGCACGCCGCCCCTGCCCTGCCGCTGCCCCTGCCCTGCATTTTATTTCATGGTATTTTTTTCATATATGTATTTTTTGTATATGTGTGTGTATGTGTATATATGTGTGTACATGTTCATAGCATTTTTTTCGTTAATGTATTTTTGTCAATTTATGTATATTTTCATATATATGTGCATATTTGTAAAACAATTGTGTATGTATAGGAAAATTTACGTATATGTTTTTGTGCATATTTTTTGTCAATTTATGTATATGTTCATATTTAGAAGAAAAAGAAGGAGAGGGAATAGGAAAATAAGAAGAGGAAGAAGGAGAAGAAGAAGGAGAAGAGGAGGAGAGGAAGAAGAGGAGAAATAAATAAGAAGATCAAAAAAGTAGAAAAAAAGAGGAGAAGAAGAAAGGAATAGAGGAGAAGAAGAAAAAATAGAAAATATTCTATTCTATTTTTTCTTCTTCTCCTCTATTTTCTTCTTCTTTTCTTCTTCGATATTCTCCTCTATTCCTTTCTTCTTCTCCTCTTTTTTCTTCTTCTTCCTCTTCTTGTTTTTTTATCGGGTATGTCGTTGTCGATATACCCCCTCCCCGATAACTTTGACATGAGGGGGGGTCGATATACCCCCTCCCCGATAACTTCAACATGAGGGGGGGAGGGGGTCGCCGAGGGTTCGAGGGGGCGAGGGTCGGTAACTAGCTAGGGTAGAGGGTCGAGGGTCGCCGAGGGTTCGAGGGTCGAGCGGTCGAGGGTTGAGGGTCGCCGAGGGTTCGAGGGTCGAGGGTCGAGGGTTGTCGAGGGGCCGAGGGTTCGAGGGTCGAGGGTCGTCGAGGGGCCGAGGGTCAAGGATCTCCAAGGGGTCAAGAGGTTGCCTAGTGTCAAAGTATTGAAGAAATGCATGCCTTCATCATTAGCCGGAAGCAACCGGGGCATGTTGGTACGAAGTTCTGCAAAGTTGTTCGGGAATGGAGTCCCGGATAGGATAATCCGCCTTTTGGTACGAATTTCAGCAAAGGCCTTCCAAATAGAGATATTTGGAAGGCTCTTACTGAACTTTTACCAAAAAGCGAATTATCCTATCTGGGACTCCGTTCTAGAACAACTTTGAAGAGCTTCGTACCATCATGAGCCTATTACTTTCGCCTAATGATGAAGACATGATTTTGTTGAATCCTTTGACACTAGACGAACGTGACATGAGGGGGTCGAGGGTCGGGAACTACGGTAGAGGGTCGTGGATCACCGAGCGGTCGAGGGTCGAGGGCCGCCCCAAACCCTAGAGAAGCGTCGAGGCCACTAATATTATTCCTTGTTGTGATTAGCTAGCTACGTCTATGTTTGCCACTAATATATCCACCTTCTGTCATGTTTGTATAATAATTGCCATGTTGTCATATTTGCAGAAACAATGGAGCATGGATGAGACGAGGAAGCAGAACAAGTGTTGGGGGACATAATCGCAGCCGGAGCTGATGTCAACGACAGCTATGGTCTGGAAGGACAGGGTGAAGAAGCAGGCTACGGTGATCAAACAATGGAGGAGGAGGGACATGATTATGATGGCTCCGGTGACTGAATGCCGGTAGAAGAAGGACACCGTGACGACGGCTCCGGTGACCGAACGGAGTCCCGCCAGGTATATATATTAACGAAGCATGTGCTGACCATAGCTAATTGATGCATTAATTGTTTTGGTATGTACACATATTAAATCTCTTCTTTCTTCTTTTCTAGCCCTCCGGATCGAGCCAAACTTCGGTAACGAGACGAGGCCCGAAGAAAAGGTTGCGCCAGGATGAAAGGTTCACGATCACAGCAATCGCGCGCGATGGCCAACCGATTGAACCCATCCGGACCAAGGAAGCATTTTCTGCTCAGTGCGGGGTTCTTGTTAGGGACATCATCCCGATCAGCATCCACCAATGGTATAAGCCTAAGAACAAAGACCCTCAGGTGTCTTATGTCAACGATAGGCAGAAAGATGACCTTTGGACCGAGCTGAAGGCAAATTTCACCCTACTGCCAGAGGAGGATCTGGAGAAGCCAGTTATAGAGCCATCGGTAAAGGCTCATGCTCTTAAGAAGATGGCGGATCTATTCAGGAGGTGGAAGAATGAGCTGAAAACAAAGTTTGTCGACAAAGATAAGACTCCAGAATTCACCAGCCGGTTTGAGAAGATCAGAGATCACTGGGACACATTTGTGGCCCACAAGACATCGGACAAGAGTAACAAGATGTCAGCGACAAACAAGAAAAATGCTGCGAAGAAGGAGCATCACCATCGCACGGGGTCAGGTGGCTACCTCAAAGCCCGACCGTTGTGGGACAAGGCTGAGAATGACCTGCTTGATAAAGGGTTTGAACCAGAGACGTTCAACAGGCCAGACCGTTCAAGGACTTGGTTCTTCGGGTTTGGGGGAACCTTGGACCCTGAAACAGGGAAGTGCGTTTGGACGAACAAGCAACTACGAATACCCGTCATGAAGCTTCAGGAGTATATCGCGGCAGCACAGGAAGGGACATTCGTTCCCGACAAAGAGAACGACGAGCTCACAATGGCCCTCGGGAATCCTGAGCACGCTGGACGGACACGAGGCACGCCAGGCTCCATTTCGTGGAAGGCTGGGTTTCCCGATGCAGGCGGTTACAAACACCGGGAGAGGAAGAATAAAGTGGAGCAGACCCAACTATAGGCGCTGCACGCAAGGGTACAAGCGCTAGAGGAATGAGAAGCAGTTCGCAGCAAGCGACCTACCGAAGCTACCCCGCCATCTCAGCAGAGAAGCAGCGTGGCTTCCACCGAGCTGCTTCAGGAGCCTGTCTTCACGACTCCTGCTAGCTACCCCGTGGATGCTATCACGGAGTCTCAACACTGCCACCTTATGACGCAATGGCAGCAATTCAAAGTCAAGGTGGCTGTTGACTCTGTTGCACCTCCTGAACCCGGCGCAACTTTACACTGCCGTCCGATTCCAGAAGGATATGCTAGGGTGATGGTGGATGAAATAACGGAGGGATTTGAGGAGCTCAAGCTTGACCAACCTACTGGTGAAGGGGAGACTCGGCTGGGTTCTGCTCTGAAGACTCCATGCCTATGGCGGAAGGAGCTCATCTACCTTCCTAACTCGACGCCTCCGCCTTCTCCTCCTCAGGCGAGTCAGGGCACTCCGCCTCCTTCTCCTTCGAGTGATTAGGGCACTCCGCCTCCTTCTCTGTCTCCTCAGGCGCGTGGCGGCACTCCGCCTCCTTCTCCCCCTGCGCCAGCGCGTCCGAGAAGCCCGCCTCCTCCTCCGCCTCGTTAGCAAGGGCAGAAGAGAGCCGCCGCTGCTTCGGCTGCTCCGGCGCGTCGTAGCGCCCCGCCTCCTTCTGCGCCTCGTAAGCAAGGAAAGAAGATAGCCGCAGCCGCTTGGCCTGCTCCGGCATCTAGCAGTACAGCCAGAGGCAGGAGGCAATACAGATTCGGTCCATCTCTCAAGCCTCTAGAGAAGTCACCATATGAGAGGACTGGCGAGGAAAACGCGAAGATCTGTAAAGCTGAAGGGAGGGACTTATTTGAAATGGTGAAAGCAAAGAAAAATCCACCTCCGGAGGAGAAGATAGATCCGGTGAAAGCAAAGCGCACTATCGATGCCCTGAAGAAACCAGCCCCGTCTCCGCCGCAAACCAACTATGAACGCATTATTGAAAGGTCATATATCGAAGCAGAGCGGTCGGGAACTACTTGCAGTGAGCGAAGGTTAGCGGAACGAAGAAGTGGGAAAAAAATTCCCCAGCTCGGCGAACAAGCGAACCAGTCGTGCCCCCCGCTCAAGGTGTCTAGCGATATCATCGCTAATCATTCGGGGATCTTGCTCGGTACCAATCCTGCAGATTACATGCACATTTTGATATAATGGAGGTGGACGAATTCAGATACCAGTATGGGAAGCCTCTAGTCAAAGATGGAACTACTCTAACAACGATGATGCGAAGATTCCATGATTGCTACATGGAAACCTGCAAAGAGTCTGGGAAGGATACTTTGACGCTGAGAGTTAAAGAGGAGCACGACCTCATTGGAATTGAACTGTTGTCTGTTCCATTTGAGGAGTTCTTCAGTTTTACAATCAAAATGCCCTCGATAAATTAACGGCCACTTGCTACTGTCTGTAAGTACTACTTCCGTCAGTAAGTCTCTATATATAGCTCAGCTCTTTCATTGCATGTATATATAATTATCCTCACTATATTATGCAGATTGAAGATCGTCGAATGCAGAAAAGCTGAAATCTATGATATTGGGTTCATTAAAACAAATCTCATAGATGAATTTACGGTTACATTTCATGCCAAAGAAACCGAGGCCAACTTGCTACAATCGTTGGTAATAAATCAAAACAAAGATACAATACTTTTTCCTTACAACTTCAAGTGAGTGTTACTGTCTTGTGCATATTCGGTTTCCCTTAATTATTTCTCGAGATTATAGTAATGTAATTGATGATTTATGCATGCGTGCACAGGTTTCACTGTATTCTCCTAGAGATTAAGCTTGATCAGGGAGTAGTAACCGTCTTAGACTCGAGACGAAAAGATCCCGAGGACTATGCGGACATGTCTAAAATGCTCAACAAGTAAGTCCAATCGATCATTATCGCACCATATTGGCAACTTTGTTCATCTCTTGATATCAGGTAATTGTTTTCTTTGTCTCGCAGGGTTTGGAAAGTATTCACCGCACAAGTTCCGGGACTGTCGCGGGATCTGCGATGGAAATACCCGAAAGTAAGTACTACTAGCTAGCTAGCTAGTTCCGCGCATCTCCCGTTGATTCTAGATACTTTCATCAATGCCATTTATAATGCTTCATTATCAGTTTGATTGACCTCTATTTCTCGTAAAGTGCTTGTGGCACGAAGCCGGGAATAATTACTGTGGATACTACGTCTGCGTGTTCATCTACAACGCGACGACCAAGAATAGGCGGGGCTACTCTAAAAGACAATATGAAGTGCGTAAGCAAAAATATTCACAATTTTATTTTATTACCATCATTTTTGTTGAGTTTCATTCATATATATGTATTGACCCCCTTCTTCAAATTAGATGTGGCAGATGCAGAATGAACTCCTACCACAAGATCGCATGCGAGCAACTCAAGAGGAATTGGCGGGATTATTTCTTGACCACGTCATCAATAAAGCCGGAGAATACCATGTGGAACTTGAGTTCAGATGTTAGGGTATTGTAAGAGATCTTACACATTATATATATATATGTAGCCAGTAGCGTCGGATAAATATACGAGAACTTGTTGTTCGACCAATCTCTCGGAGAAGGAGAGGTCGATCACTTCTCTCTGTATATGTTCATGAAGATCTTCTGTACTTAATGGTTTCCATCATTTGCTTACTAGCTTGCGTGTCGAGTCCTCTCTATACGTATAGTACGTAGCGTCGACCAAGCACGGAGATAAGAGATGACACTTCTCTCTATTAGCTAGCTATAACAATATATGAAACCCCTAAATTAACCCTACAAAAACCCCCAAAACCCCCAACCCCCCCTTTCAGAAAAAAAACAAAAACCCTAGCCCCTGAACTGCTGACGCATGGACGCTTATTGGTCCCGGTTGGTGCTACCAACTGGGACAAAAGGCCCCCCTGCCTGGGCAAGCCGTAGCGGCCACGTGGAGCCCCATCTATCCCGGTTCCTATAAGAACCGGTACTAAAGGTACTGGGCTTTAGTACCGACCCTTTAGTCCCGGTTCCCGAACCGGGACAAATGGGCCTTATAAACCGGGATAAATGGGCCTTTTTCTACTAATGCCTTTAGTACCAGTTCCGCACGAACCGCCGCTAAAGGGCCACCACGTGGCACGTGCCAGCGCAGGGGGCGGGGAGCCCTTTAGTACCGGTTGGTAACACCAACCGGTACTAAAAGGTTGGGGGGGGGGGGTTTGGTTCATGATTTCTTTTTCCTATAATTTTGTGTTTTCCATTTAATTTTTTTGCTTGCTGGTATTTTATGATACTACATATTGCACACGTTATGCATATATATAAATAGAATTTCTCGTAGAACCGATCATATATATATATATAATCGAATGTCTCATAACCACCATTATTCAGACATACACATGTATATATATACAATTAGGTATATATACAATTTCTCCTACATGTTGCCTTCGGAGCCAGTGGCATTTGCCTTGGTGCCTTCGGAGCACGATGATAATTGGGAGTGGTTCATGGGGGCGGTAGCGGTTAATGGTATTCTCCTTTGGGATCTATGACCTGGTCGAGCAAAAATCCCGCTATTTCCTCTTGAAGTGCTCGTATGCGCTCCGTTGGTAGGAGCTGCTCCTGCACCTCATTGAACTGTTAAGAAGGAGATCAATATGCATGTGTATTAGTTGTGTGACTAGATATCGATAATGATGTAAAAATTGTGAATAGTGTTCTGGCATAAGCACCCATAGATGTCTATCAGATTTTTTCCTTTCGGACGCCATCATGTGAATGTTCTCGCAAACGTAGTATGCACACACTTCAGTCCCCGGCGCCTACGTCAGGGCCTTTACGAGAATAGAATTTAATCAGATAATAATTAATCAAGCATGATAATTAATGGTATTGAAACAAGAATTAAAGAGATGGTAGCTAGCTAGTACTACTTAATTACTTACCTTGGGTTGAAATCAATACAACTTTTTTCGCCATTGGCCTGGAGTCACGTTGATGAACTTTTCCCAAGCCCTGCCCGCCGCAAAGAAAATGAATAAATGAGTTATTAAATAGTTGATATCAGGAAATGACGAACTAAAGAGGCCGACATATAGTTAATAATGATTGAAATTACCTGTCGACTATGCCCTTCAAGATTGAGTAGTCACTTTGTTTTTTAAGTAGTGAGTCAAGTACTTCAACTATTCCTTCTTCAACTTTAATGATTAACAAGATCCAGTGGTAACTGCATGCGCACACGTTTGCATGTCTTAATTAAGCGGGCATGTGCATAACACTCATCAACTACCCTAAACCATATACACTTAATTATTAACATCTAGCTATCTAGTAAGCAAAAAACATAATTTGTAGTACAAGACAGTGTGACTCACAGGAAGTTGTAAGGAAGTAGTATATCTTTATTGGTATTGAGGCGCTCAAGAACTCTAGCATGTTTTTCTCTACATCTGCTATATACCATTCCAATTTCCATGTGTCTTCATTAATGGTATTTGGGTTAATGAACCCAATGCCATAGCATCCAGCTTTTTTCATTTCATGCATCTTCATCCTGCATAATACCACAGAAAAGAATATAGTGAGGATAATTACAGGTAATGATTGATCAATGAGAACTACAACTAGCTTGAGACTTAAATTACAGAAAAAATCACTTACAGACAATAGCAACTGGCGAGAGATTTGTCGAGTGCTTCTTGATTGAATAACTGAAATAGTTATGAATACTCAACGCACAAAGCTAGCTTATGGAAGTAATCCCCTTCCTTGACGTTCACCATGAGGGACTCTCGATTGGAACTCTTTGTAATTTTCATGTACCAATCATGTAATTCGTACATTCTCGTTGGGAGGTTCTTGACCTCCTCAGGCTCGACCAAAGGTTCGCCGCGGACATATTTCCGTTTGATGTCCTCCTCTCTAAGCGGAGACATGGGCTCAATCTCGAGGAGTTGTCCAACAGTGATACCGAGCATTTCAGCCTGCCTTCTATGCTCGTCGGTTATTACCAGCTGACCGGCGCCAGTACTCTCATGTGTTGGTACAACAAGCGGGGGGGGGGGTCGATTGTGGCGCCTGTTCTCCCAGCCGGGGAACGGCTTTCCCGCATTTTTTCCGTGCTGCTTGGCTCGAACTCGAGCTCGACTCCTTCTTTTGTCGCGAGCGATATGCCTTCCTGATTTGGCGCTCATAGTCTGAGTCAACAGGCTTGGGAGCTGGTGGTTCAGCCATACGAATAAAGTGGTCAACGACTTTATCGGGCACTTTCTCCTTCGGCGGCGGTGGGAGTTTCGGTCCAAAATGGGCGTCCAATTGGGCCCTCACTTCGGCTTCGTTTTCCGCCTCGGTCATGTCGTAAGGCCTCTTCGGAAGAGGCGCGGGGCTTGGACCATATTGAAATCACTTGCCTCCGCCTGTACCTCCTGTACTACCTCGACTTGTACCGCTACGCACCATAGCTGCTGCGGCTCTCTTCCGCGATTGCTGAGGCAGCGGAGACGACTGGCGTGGCTGAGTTGGAGCAGGAGGAGTGGCCTGACGCGGTGTTGTACTTGGAGTAGGAGTGGCCTGACGCGTTGGCGGACTTGAAGGAGGAGGAGTGGCCTGACGCTGTGCCGGACTTGGAGGAGGAGGAGTGGCCTGACACGTTGGTGGACTTGGAGGAGGAGTGGCCTGACACATTGGCTAAGTTGAAGCAGGAGGAGTGGCCTGACGCTGTGCCGGACTTGGAGGAGCGGGAGTCTGTTGAAGCGGTGGCAGACTTCGAGGAGTCATCGCCTGACGTGGTGTCAGTGGCCTTCGAAAGATGATGCAATCCTTTCTCCATAGGATGATACGATGTATGGCCTCTCCCAGTGTGTGCTCCTCATCACCTCCAGGAATGTCAAGCTCTAGCCCTGAATATTGGTCCACCACCTCATCAACCACGACACGAGCATAGCCGGCTGGAATCAGGTTGCAATGGAAGGTTGCTTCAGGGGGATTTGTATAAGCAACGGCATCCGCCACCTTCATGGATATGTTCTTCATTTTGAAGTGTAGCTCACAGTTAGTGTTCTCCATGATGTCATCCACATGGTATCTATCCAGCAGTGCGTCGCCTGGGGCGAAACCCACGCTGCTTCTCGGCATGGATGGGACGGTGCTATCCAATGCTGGATCATCCGCTAGCTGCTGCCGCTGCTGAGACCCCCTTTCCTGGCTAAGTGAGTCGATGTGCTACTGCTGCCGCTGGAATTTGAGTGCCAACTCCGCGTGCGCTGATTCTAGGCCTTGAAGGCGTTCTGCTTCCTGCTTCCTCTGCTTCTCCTCCAGCTTCCTCTTCTCCTCCTCCTCATTCTTCCTTCTCGCACGGCTTCTGTAGTCGGCGTTCCAGTCCGAAAAGCCCTCATACCACGGAACAATGCCCTTGCGTCGTGTTCTTCCCGGGTGTTCAGGATTTCCCAGGGCGCGCGTAAGCTCGTCATTCTCTCTGTTGGGCGTGAACACCCCCGTTCGAGCATCTTCTATTGCTTCAAGTAACTTATATTCGGCTCCTTTAAGACATGCCTTCTTCGAAACCAGGCATGTCTTCGGGTCCAACGCCCCCCATGCGCATAGAACCAAGTTCGGCACCTAGGGGGCCAGCTCAATGTAACTGGAGTGACCTCTGCAGCCAACATCTCTTTCTCAGACTTATCCCACTTAGGCATTGCCACCGCGTAGCCACCTGGCCGCAGCCTATGGAACTGCTCCTTTTTTGCGGCATTGGCCTTGTTTTTTCTCGATCGTTCCTTAGATAATTATGCTTCCTTGAATTTCACGAAAGCGGGCCAGTGATCTGTTTGCTTCTCCAGTGTTCCCGTGAATTCTGGAGTCTTCTTTTCTCCTTCGACGTACTTGGCCCATATAGTTTTCTTGTGGTTGCTGAATGCAATTGCCATCTTACTAAGAGCAGCATCCTTGACTTTGTGCACATCTGCATATGTGAAATGATCTGGTAGGGTGAAATGTTCCATGAGAGATTCCCAAAGCCGATCTTTTGATCTTTGGTCGACAAAAGTAAGATCTGGACGTGGCTTTGCTGGCTCTTTCCAGTCTTGAATGGAGATCGGGAGTTGGTCCTTCACAAGAACTCCACACTGACGAACGAACTTGTTCGCAATGTTCTTAAGCTCGCTTGGTTCGCCATTAGGTTTGATGGCATCGATGTTGTACTTTACGCCCTCCTTCAACCTTTCTGCTGGGCCTCGCACTGTCGTGCTGCCTGTAGAAGATTTGCTCGATCTGGAGGGCTGAAAGAAGAAAGATCGATTCATTAATATATATACAAATCATTTAAAACATGTGATGATCACCAGATGCATGCTTATATAAATATACCTCACCGGTATCTGTTATTTCAAGATCAACATTTTCTTCGTCATCATAATCATAGTTCATGACTTCATCAATTCGGTCGTCGCATTCGAATATCATATCACCCTCCCCGGTATTGTTCAGATATTCGGAGCCGTCATATTCTTCATTCTGATCATCTGGCCTGCGAGGGGAGCGTATGATCTGGAACAGGGACTCTTCTCCCTCTCTGCCGGTATTGTTCGCCATAGCTTTTATTTAACTAATCCAGAAGAATATAAAACAATTTAGTATTCAATTACAATGCATGCAATTAATAAGGAAAAACTGAATCATAGTACATAATATGCATCATCGAATTTAATCTCGAATACATCGTCTCGAATAATATATATAATCTCGAATACATCGTCTCGAATACTATATATCTACATCACTAGCTAGCTAGCTAATAAAGATTGAATACTACAGAAAAATCTAGGCCACTCGTGGTTCCTGAGGCGCGGGCGGTGGACACCCAAAGAGAAGGAACCATCACAGGATCATAGCTCCGATCATCTCCCCAAAGAACCTGACAGGTATTGGAGAACCTGACATCCATAGCAGCCATGTAGCGATGACGTGCTCGTCCTCCTTTCTGACACGGCGACGCACCACCTCCAGCTGGGCCGGCTCCCTCCGCACCGAAAGTGTCCCACGCAAACGCCACCAAAGGAGCTCAAGGTCGACGACGGGACCCGGGGCCGGGTTCCTCAACAAGCGGCGAGCCCCTGAAGGTAGCACCTCCCAGTGCCTGCCCGGCGAAGCCCAGTCCCGGACATGGGTCCTCTGAAGTAGGACATCGTTGCGAACGGGTCGACGGCGAGGATGCGGTGACGATGACATGTACCTAGGGTAGGGTAATGGGCCTGACCTAGACACCCTTCCCAAGGACACTACCCTACAGTCAAAAGCATCCAAAGCACAACAACATCTACCAACTGTAATCATCTCAGAGTGAACCTCACTCGACCAACAATTCCACTCGGATAACCCAATTCCATTCGACTAGAAGATAAACAGTCGACCATACCAGAAATCACTCGGAGTACAGAAGACCTAAAGACTCTCGGGATGGCAACGGTCAGGAGTTAACTCCGTAGTCTTAATGATCATTTATATGCTTTAACTGCTGGCGTTACCAGTAACACCCTACCTTTATGTACATTACACCCCTTGTAATGTGGGCCGGCTAGGGTCCTGGCGCACTCTATATAAGCCACCCCCTCCTCTAGGACAAGGGTTCGCACCCCCTGTAACTTCACGCATAATCCAATCGACCAAGCCTCCGGGCACCGAGACATAGGGCTATTACTTCCTCCGCGAAGGGCCTGAACTCGTAAACCTTGCGTGCACAACCTCATCGTATCTAGGATCTTGCCTCTCCATTCATACCCCCTATTCTATTGTCAGACTTACTCCCACGACAGTTGGCGCCCACCATGGGGCAGGTATCTTAGCGACTTTCCGGTGAGGTTGCGATTTTTCCAATTCCCATCATCATGGTTTCTGGCGGTGGATTGGCCGAGGGCCGCGAGATCCATCTCGGCATGCTCATTTTCGTCACCGACGACTCCGCCTGGCTCCAGGAGGCCCCCCTCAACGTCGAGACGCTCCCCGTCCGCGGGGCAACGCACTTTCGCGCGTGCGTCCACAGCGTCCTTCTGCGGCAGCCGTCGACTCAGTATCGGTCGGCTCCCGTGGCGTCTTCGCTCCCCGCTGCTCGTCGCCGCAAGCGGTCCGGTCGATCGCGACTTCAGCGGTGGGTGAAGCATGCAGTGGCCCGTCATTCGGCCACCCCTCTAGTCGCGGCAATCGAGCCCGACGAATCTCTTTACGGGCTGTTCGACCTGTCGAGTGGCTCCGTCGAGACCCTTTCCATGTGTGACAGCAGTGACCCTGTGGCAGAAGTCTTGGTGGTCAACGCGCCGCACAACCCGCCTGGTTTCTGTCGCGGCGACAGCGGTGATGGCGGCGGCGATCCTTCACGTGTTCATGAAGAATATCATCCTGAAGCCCTCACTTCGCTGCAGAGAGAGGAGCTGCACCGCCGTGACGAGGAGGCTCTTCACACTCCCATCGTCGGGGAGACCTCCGAGGCCCGGGCCTTGGAGGCTGCGCGACTGGCCATTCTGGCTGAGCGCGCGCATCTGGAGAACCTTCAGCATGCACTCGACGAGCGGGCCCATCGAAAGATTCCTGAATCCAGTAGAGGGCAGCGACAATTGTTCCCACCTGAACCTCAGGTATACCGCACTCCAATTCAGAACCTTACAACTGCAGCCCATATAGCAGAGTCGATTCGGCCATCCCAGTCAGAGGCTGGAAGAGGTTTGATGCAGATCCGGGCACTGCTTCGGGCAGTAGGAGATCAAAACACATCTGTTTCTCAGTCCCGCAACAGGATCCACAGCCGATCTGTGGTGGCTAACACAGTTCAGTCTGCTCACAGCCCAAGGTCGCCAAGAGCAGTATGATCACTGACTCGGCCGTGATGACCGCCGTCGAGTGCCTTCACCCCCTCCGAGGAGCAGATCATATGTGCCCCGGCAATATGATGACAGGCACCCGCGCAGCGGTGAGCGGAGGGTCCCAGTCGACCCAAGAGAGCCAGGGTTTGATGTGAGGTCAATCCTCGTTCAAGGTCTGGTCGACAGGAACAGAGCACACAGAGAAGGACTCGACGGAGACAATCCAACTGGCTGTAGAGTTCATGTCTCCGGGCCAGAGTGTTTCAGTAGAGCCATCAGAGCTGCAGAGATTCCCCCCAACTTCAGGTTGGCAATAGGGGTGAGCAAGTTTACTGGTGAATCGAAGCCTGACACTTGGTTGGAAGATTACCGAGTGGCTGTACAAATCGGTGGTAGTAATGATGAGGTGGCAATGAAACATCTTCCTTTGATGTTAGAGGGCTCGGCCAGAGCATGGCTGAATCAGTTGACTCTAGGCAGTATATTCAGTTGGGAAGAGTTGGCTCGAGTGTTTGTCAGAACATTTGAGGGCACTTGCAAATGACCAGCAGGGTTGGCATAGTTGCAGCATTGCGTACAAAAACCGAATGAAACTTTGAGGGATTACATCCAGAGGTGGACCACTTTGCATCACACATTGGAGAATGTGTCTCAACACCAAGCGGTTTGTGCCTTCAAAGAGGGCATTCGGTACAGAGAGCTTAACCTGAAATTCGGTCGGACAGGAGACATGACCCTGACTCGAATGATGCAAATAGCCACTCGGTATGCTAACGGCAAAGAAGAAGACCGACTTCGTAGTGGTAACAACAAACCAGTCAGCCAAGACACCGGAGGAGGCAATTCCAGTCGGAAGCAGAAACGCAAAGCTGAACCTGCAGGACCTGGTGAGACCGCAGCTGTGGTCCAAGGAAAATTTAAGTGAAAACCTAAGGGGCCCTGGACCCCCAAGAAGGTAAAAGATCAAGCAGGAAATGATGTGCTGGATTTGCCGTGTCATATTCACACCATGAAGGATGAAGAGGGAAACCTGATTTATCCCAAGCATACCACTCGACAATGTCGACTCCTTACCCAGCAGTTTCGAGAGAAACAACCCAGTGAGAAAGAGAAGGAATCTGATAAGGATGAAGACAAAGAAGAGGATGATGGTTTCCCCAACGTCAATTCCACCTTAGTGATTTTTGCTAACATCGAGAGCAAGAGTCGACTGAAAGACATAAACAGAGAAGTGAACATGGTTGCTCCGGCAACAACAACATATTTGAAGTGGTCACAAACTGCAATCACATTCGACCAGTCAGATCACCCAACACGCGTTGCCACTCCAGGACGGCAAGCGTTGGTAGTCGACCCAGTTGTTGCAGGCACTCGACTGACCAAGGTACTGATGGATGGTGGCAGTGGTTTGAATATTCTATACACCGAAACCCTGAAGGGTATGGGCATCCCGATGTCCAAGCTTAGTGAGAGCAACATGAGGTTCCATGGAGTCATCCCCAGAAACAAAGCGGATTCACTCGGCCAGATCACTCTCGACGTGGTTTTCGGTGATTAAAAGAATTACCGTAAGGAAAAGTTGACATTTGAAGTCGTGGATTTTCAAAGTGCTTATCATGCTATTCTGCGCAGACCTACATATGCTCGTTTCATGTCTCGACCGTGTTACGTGTACCTAAAGCTAAAGATGCCTGGTCCCAGAGGCGTGATCCCAGTTACAGGTAACCGACAGAGAGCTGAAGAGTGCCTCTAGAAAGGCTCGAAAATTGCCGATGAACAAATGGCAGAAGTTGAAATGCAAGAATACCAGGAGAATGTAGATCCGAGTGATTTGTTGCGAGCCAAAAAGGCTGCCTTAGATTCTGCATTTCAGTCGTCTGGTGAAACGAAGCCAGTTCACATTCACCCGACCGATCCCAATGCTGCTCCGACTCATATCTCATCAACGCTCGACAGCAAATAGGAAGAAGCGCTCATCCAGTTCCTCCGTGAGAACTGGGACATCTTTGCATGGAAACCTTTTGACATGCCAGGTGTACCCAGGGGACTGGCTGAGCCCCGTTTGCGAGTCGACCCGAAGGCAAAACCCGTTAAAGAGCATCTCCGTCGGTCCGCCGTGGAGAAAAGAAAGGCAATCGGCGAGGAGGTGGCTCGGCTTCTGGCAGCTGAGTTCATCCGCGAAATTTACCACTCCGAGTGGCTCGCCAATGTTGTCACGGTTCCCAAGAAGGACGATTTACTTCATATGTGCATTGATTTCAAACATATCAATCAGGCCTGCCCGAAAGATCATTTTCCTCTCCCTTGCATCGACCAGATTGTTGACTCAACTGCGGGTGTGAGCGTCTGTCTTTTCTGGATGCGTATTCCGGGTATCATCAGATCCGACTGTATGGACCCGATGAAATAAAAACATCTTTTATCACCCCATTTGGGTGCTTTTGCTATGTTACCATGCCCTTTGGCCTCGAGAATGCTGGCGCCACAGTTATGTGAATGATTCAGAAGTGCCTGCTCACTCAAATCAGTAGGAATGTGGAAGCATATATGGATGACATCATGGTTAAGTCGCGTAAAGGTTCTGACCTGCTGGCTGACCTCGCTGAAACCTTTGCCAACCTGAGGAGATATGACATCAAGCTTAATCCTCCGAAGTGCACATTCAGAGTTCCAGGTTGAAAGTTACCCGGCTTCCTCGTTTCCGAACGAGGGAATGATGCAAACCCCGAGAAAGTTGGTGCAATCCTCCGAATGAAGCGCCCTGTGCGTGTACATGACGTTCAGAAGATCACTGGTTGTTTGCCGCTTTGAGTCGATTCATCTCTCGTCTCGGTGAAAAGGCATTGCCTCTTTACCGACTGATGAAGAAATCTGATAAGTTCGAGTGGACTCCTGAAGCTGACGCAGCGTTTGCACAGCTCAAAGCCCTGCTTTCCACCCAGCCGTTGCTCGCTGCCCCCAATCAGCAAAGAGCCTTTACTGCTTTATATTGCAACCACTGGACAAGTTGTCAGTACAGTACTCACGGTCGAGCGGGAAGAAGAAGGTAAAGCCTACAAGGTTCAACGCCCACTGTACTATATTTCTGAAGTCTTGACTCCATCCAAGCAGAGATATCCGCATTATCAGAAGCTTGTTTATGGAATTTAGTTGACCATGAAGAAAGTTGCACATTATTTCTCAGATCATTCGATTACAGTCGTCAGCGATGCTCCATTGTCAGAAATTCTGAACAACAGAGATGCAACTGGTCGAGTGGCAAAATGGGCGATTGAACTCCTTCCATTGGATATCAAGTTCGAGGCAAAGAAAGCAATCAAGTCCCAAGCAATAGCAGATTTCCTCGCCGAGTGGGTTGAGCAGCAACAACCGACTCAGATTCACTCGGAGCATTGGACTATGTTCTTTTTACGGTTCCAAGATGCTGAATGGTTCTGGTGCTGGGGTAGTACTAGTATCCCCCCGAGGTGACAAGCTCAGTTACGTTCTCCAGATTCACTTTGATTCCTCCAACAATGAAGCTGAGTATGAGGCACTTCTGTATGGTTTGCGTATGGCCATTTCACTCGGCATCCATCGCCTAATGGTTTATGGTGACTCAGATTTAGTGGTCAATCAAGTGATGAAAGAATGGGACATCAGGAGCCCAGCAATGACTGGCTATTGCAATGAGGTGAGAAAGTTAGAAAAGAAGTTTGAAGGGTTAGAGCTCCACCATATACCCCGACTGAAGAATCAAGCAGCTGATGATTTGGCAAAGATAGGTTCTAAACGGGAGCCCATTCCCAGCAATGTTTTCCTAGAGCATCTTCACACACCGTCAGTTCAAGAGGATCCCTTCAAAGAAGAGCACCCACAACCAAAAAGTTCTACCGATCCGACTGAAGTCGAGGTTCCAGCTGTGGTCGACCTGATCATGGAGGTTTTGGTCGTCATCCCCGATTGGACAGTGTCATATATTGCATATCTGCTAAGGAAAGAACTTCCAGAAGATGAAGATGAGGCCCTCAGATTGTCCGTCGATCCAAAGCTTTCACCGTGATAGGTGGACGGCTTTTCTGAGAGAGTGTTACTGGAGTTGCCCAGCGATGCATCACTCTAGAAGAAGGTCGAATGATCCTCAATCACATCCACTCGGGGACCTGTGGTCACCATGCGTCCTCTCGGACCATCGTGGCCAAAGCATAGCGAGCAGGATTTTATTGGCCACGAGCAAATGAGATGGCAAAAGATATAGTCGACAAATGTGAAGGCTGTCAGTTCTACTCCAACATGTCCCACAAGCCTGCATCAGCCTTGAAGACCATCCCACTCGTCTGGCCATTTGCTGTTTGGGGATTGGATATGGTTAGGCCTCTGAGGACCGGCATAAGTGGTTTCACTCATTTGCTTGTGGCAGTCGACAAGTTCACTAAATGGATCGAAGCCAAACCCATCAAGAATCTCGATTCAGGCACCGCCATCAGTTTCATCAGAGAGCTGACATTCAGATATGGAGTCCCTCACATCATTATCACGGATAACGGTTCCAACTTTGATTCTGATGAGTTCAGAGCATTTTGCGCCTCCCAAGGAACTCAAGTCGACTACACATCTGTCGCGCATCCACAGTCGAATGGGCAGGCAGAAAGAGCTAATGGTTTGATCCTCCAAGGGCTGAAACCTCGATTGATGCGTGACCTCAAGCATGCGGCTGGTGCTTGGGTGGATGAGTTACCATCAGTCCTTTGGGGATTGAGAACAACACCAAACCGGTCGACTGATCGGACCCCTTTCTTAATGGTCTATGGGGCTGAAGCCGTGTTGACGAGTGATTTGCTTCACAATGCACCCCGAGTAGAGCTCTTCTCAGAAGCTGAAGCTGAACAAGCTTGACAGGAGGTTGTTGATCGCCTGGAAGAAGAAAGAGAGATGGCCCTGATCCGGTCGACCATTTATCAGCAGGACCTCCATCGATTCCATGCCAGAAACGTGCGAGGTCGAGCATTTCAGGAGGGAGACCTTGTGCTCCGAGTGGACCAGCAACAACCTCACAAGCTTGCTCCTGCTTGGGAAGGTCCCTTCATCATCACCAAGGTGCTCCACAACGGAGCATATCATCTTTACAATGTGGAGCACAAGAAAGACGAGCCACGTGCTTGGAATGCAGAGCTGCTCCGCCATTTTTATACTTAAACATTCGGTCTAATGAGATGTAATAAGAAGTACCTCTCAGTTTGTTTATCAAAGACACAGTTTTACAGTCTCTTAAATGATTGTTCTTACATATGCATGTGTTCAAAAAAAACCCAGTGGGTGGCTTAGCCGCGAACCTGATTCACCTAAGTTTAAAAAATCCTACCGAGTGATGAGCAATCCTCTCACTCGGAGGCTTAGCTGCAGTCCCGTACTCGCCTAAGTTTAAAAAATCCTACCGAGTGATGAGCAATGCTCTCACTCGGAGGCTTAGCTGCGGTCCCGTACTCGCCCAAGTTTAAAAAATCCTACCGAGTGATGAGCAATCCTCTCACTCGGAGGCTTAGCTGCAGTCTCGTACTCGCCTATAAGTTTTAAAAATCCTACCGAGTGATGAGCAATCCTCTCACTCGGGGGCTTAGTTGCAGTCTCATACTCGCCTAAGTTTAAAAATCCTACCGAGTGATGAGCAATCCTCTCACTCGGAGGCTTAGCTGCAGTCTCGTACTCGCCTAAGTTTAAAAAATCCTACCGAGTGATTAGCAATCCTCTCACTCAGAGGCTTAACTGCAGTCCCATACTCGCCTAAGTTTAAAAAATCCTACCGAGTGATGAGCAATCCTCTCAGTCGAAGGCTTAGCTGCAATCCCATACTCGGCTAAGTTTAAAAAATCCTGCCGAGTGATGAGCAATCCTCTCACTCGGAGGCTTAGTTGCAGTCCCGTACTCGCCTAAGTTTAAAAAATCCTACCGAGTGATGAGCAATCCTCTCACTCGGAGGCTTAGCTGCAGTCCCGTACTCGTCTAAGTTTAAAAAATCCTACCGAGTGATGAGCAGCCCTCTCACTCGGGGGCTTAGCTGCAGTCTCGTACTCGCCTAAGTTTAAAAAAACCTACCGAGTGATGAGCAATCCTCTCACTCGGGGGTTTAGCTTCAGTCTCGTACTCGCCTAAGTTTAAAAAATCCTACCGAGTGAAGAGCAATCCTCTCACTCGGGGGCTTGGCCACGCGCTCCAAGCTGTGTCACAAGTACAACGTACGCTCCATATCGATCCGCAAGGATGACGAGGGGCAGGTCGTCTGCGAACCTCTCCTCGGAGCTGCGTCACAAGTACAACGTACACTCCATCTCGATCCGCAAGGACGACGAGGAGCAGGTCGTCTGTGACCCTCTCCTCGGAGCTGCGCCACAAGTACAATGTGCGCTCCATCTCGATCCGCAAGGACGACGAGGTGTAGGTCATCTGCGACCTTCCCTTTAGAGCTGCACCACATGTACAAAAGTTTGTTCCGAGTGAAGAAACAAGTTCCACTAGGAGACAAATACAAGCATATTCAAGGAAAATCCAAGTTTAAATAAATCCCACGAGGTTCCGAACCGCAGATAAAAGTACTCGGGCATCAGCCTCGAAGGAGTTTAACGGTTACAAAATCACTTGGCATTCCGAGGCAAATTTTGATCAGAGTATAGAGTTTGTTCACTCCGCAGGAGAACGGCTGGCAGGATCGACGAACTCGTCCAAGTCAATTCCATGTGCAATGCGAGTGGCTACTTCGATAAAGGTTTCCATGAAGGATTGGAAGTCAAGCTTCTTCGTGTTGGCGACCTTGAGTGCTGCTAGCTTCTCTTCCTTGGCTTCTTTGCAGTGGACACGGAGCAGAGATAGAGCCACATCAGCACCACTCCGAGCAGATGACTTCTTCCATTCCCGCACTCGACCAGGGATCTCATTAAGTCGAGTCATCAGGGACTCGAGATCGTTCTGAAATGTCACCCTTGGCCAGAGCACCGTGTCAATCTGCGACACGGCCACCTTCAGCCGCGCAAGGTAGTCCATGGCGCTGGCAAGGCGAGACTCCAGTCGGACCACGTTCATGGCATCTTCATCCTTAAAAGGAGAGAGGATGGGGTCCAAGCTCGTTTGAATTTGCCCAGTTTCTTCTTCGAAGTTTTGACAGAATTCTGCACACACAATAAAGCGATGAGTCAAGAGTTATATGACGAGTTGACAACATCAAATCAGTCAGACAAAGTAAAACACCTTCAAGCATAAGGAACAACTTCTTGGCGAGTCCTCCGAGATAAGCCTCCAGCTCGTCCCTCTTCCGAGTGAGATCTCCAACTTTGTCGGTCAGAGCCACTTTGTCCTTCTTCAGCTGCACAACTTCCTTGTTGGCCTCGCCGATGGCAGTCTTTAGTTTGGCGTTTTCTTCTTCTAACTTGCCAACTGAGGCCAGCTTCTTGTCGGCAAGTTCGGTTTTCTCCCGCGCCGTCTTCTGAGCTGCAGCAAGATCAAGGTCCTTCTGTTCCAGCGCCTGCTTCATTTTCTCTAAAGAAATAACATTCTTCAGACGAGCTTGGAGTTGTCTGTTTTCACTACGCACATCTGCTCGAGTAGTGTCACTCGGTTCAATGAACGAAAAGAAAAGATGACAAAGCAGGCAGTCGACAAGTCATTACCTCCCATGGCAGTGGCTTCATCCTGTGCCTTCTTCAAGTTCTCCTTCGCTAATGCCAGGTTGATGTTGACTTGGATCTGTTGTTTCTGCAAATCAGCGAACTGGACCCCAAAGTCACAAGATTTCTGCAGCCAATGAATGGGACATGTCAGTCGACTGAGACACAGATCAGTTGCTTCCGAGCGAAAAAGATACAAGTTCAAGTCGTTACAGCAAAAGAGTTCTAAGACTACTATTGAATCAAACATTCAACAGTAGTCTCGGGGACTACACCCAGTGGGTGCACTTAGCGTGCCCCCACTGGTCCGGATCCCACTCGGCACGACCAGTCTGAACCGAGTGGAAGAACTGAAAAGAGATATTTTTGATAAAGACCCCCGCCGAATCAAACATTCGATGGCGGTCTCGGGGACTACACCCAGTGGGTGCACTCTGTGTGCCCCCACTAATTCAAAGATACACTGGACACGACATGGTCAACTCAAGTGGAAAGATTATTCAGCAAAAATTGGAAACACCCAGTGGGTGTACAGATGCAAGATGCAGACTCTTGATAGGTGCACATTATGGTTCCAGAACATTCATCCACGGACATCTTACGGATAGTAAAGCAGCAGTTTTCAAGTAGCATATCCTAACAGAACAAGCGTCAAGCTAACCTGGACGTTAGCCTGGAGAGCTGAGCTGGCGTCATAAGCAGCTTGGCTAGCATCACGCACCACCTTCATTTGCTCCATCATAAGGCCCGACTGGCGTATAGCTTCCTTAGCGGCACTTATTGGGTCCTCTAGGGCAGGATGGGCAGTGAAGAGTGAAGTTGATGGAACAGTTGCAGCAGCTTGGCGATCTGAGGCATGGAGTTGCACAGATGAAACAGGGACTTGAGCAGTCGACGCCGAAGGTCGTTCACTCGACACAGGATCAACAAAGGTAACAGAAGGTCGATTGAGATCTCCAGACTGCTGGATCACTGGTTCTAAAGCTGGCGTCGTTTGGGGCGTCTTGCTGGCTGGCACCCTCCTGCCTAAGGTCATGCTCCTCCTTCCCGTGGGCTTCTGGGGCACATCTTCATCGTCGTCTGGAAGTTCAATAACAGTATGCGAAGCTGCAAAAGAATCGACCGCAAAAGTTCAGTCGACAGAGAACATGATTGAAAAAATAAAGGCAAGATAACAAGAGTCATACCCGCTTTGGACGTGGCCGCGTCTTCCATCTCCTCGTCATCATCTTCCTTGTACATGGAAGTCCCAGAAGTAGCACCCCTACAAATTTCAGAATTATCTCGGTCAAGCAGGAAAGTGAGTCGACTGAAGGTCAAATTATGCAAAAGAAAAGAGATAAAGCTCAATAATTACCCAGAAGCGACAGGGACGTCCACTTTTATCGTAGGCAAGGCCTTCCGAGGCTTTGAGGACGCCACCTTGGGCTGCTTCGGGGCCTTTTCAGTCGAAACAGGGGAGGAAGTCCGAGTGCGCTTCGAGGACTGCGTACTTGGCGCAACCACTTTGCCACGAACACTTGCGGAGTCATGCTTCTGCTTGGAACGTCTTTCAGAGCGAGGTGGGGAGTCGACTTCTTCACCATTGCTCGAGTCCTCGCTCTCCTCCTTGTTTTCTTCATTAGACTACCAGTCACCACTGTCGCCTCCGCTCGCCTCTGCCTCTTGGTCTTGTTCTCCGTTGGGCATCGAGTACATCTCCGTGTAAATCTGCAAGGCAAAGAGTCGATCAAATATCAGTCAGTTTTGAGAACAATTACATATTAGAACCAAAAGATACTCGGAAGCAGAGGTCAGACCTTGTCTGGTTCGCTGGTGTTGTCAAGTGGAGGAACTCTCCTGGACCCTCTGGGGTAGTCCTTGTTGCCAGTGATACCCTGCAACCACTGCGCCACCGTCTCCTCAGCAACTTCCTCCGGGTGGATCCGAGTGGTGTCATCAATACCCGAATACATCCACATAGGATGGTCACGTGCTTGGAGTGGTTGGATACGTCGACTGAGAAATACCTCTAACAACACCATGCCAGTCACACCATCACGGACAAGTTGGACTACTCGCTCGACCAACATATTCACCTCCACTTTCTCAGTTGGAGTCACTTTCAAGGGGGTGGGTTTCTCAACTCGCTCCATGGTAAAGGGAGGAAGGCCAGTCGACTGACCGGGGGTCGGTTGGTCCTTACAATAAAACCAGGTCGACTGATACCCTCTAAATGATTCATGAAGAGTCATAGGGGGGAAAGCACTTTTACCCCACATTTGGATCCCGAGACCTCCACACATTTGGATCACATGCGTCCTCTCATCACTCGGATTAGCCTTTTTCACGGACTGGGAGCGGCAACTGAAAATGTGTTTGAAGAGACCCCAGTGCGGTCGGCAGCCCAGAAAGTTCTCACACATGGACACGAATGCAGCGAGATAGGTGATGGTGTTGGGGGAAAAGTTATGAAGTTGAGCTCCAAAAAAGTTTAGAAAACCCCGAAAAAACGGATGAGGGGGCAGAGAGAAACCGCGGTCGACATGGGTCGCGAGGAGGACGCACTCACCCTCCTGCGGCTGCGGCTCGGCCTCGTTGCCCGATAACCTCCAAGACCCGTGGGCGATCAAGCCCCCTTCCGCCAGATCCTCCATATCATCCTTCATGATCGTGGACCGGATCCAGTCGCCTTGGATCCAGCCGGGCGGCTGGCCGGCCCTCGACGACGACCCCCCGACTCGTATTCTTGCCCTTCGCCACCGCCGTCGCCTTCTTCGCGCGCTCCAGGGCCGCTGTCTTGTCCTTCCCCATCACTACGGGTTGCGCACGGACGGGGTGGCGACGCCAAGAATGGGGACGAATGCGGTGGAGAAGTAAAGGAGGACGAAGGGGAATGGCGAGCACTGTGCAGAATACATCGGCCGCAACACCTTATATATAGGCCCGTTTCCGAGTGCTGACTCGTGGGCCCAAGTAATCCTGTAAAATCCCGCAAGCGTCGCGCGCTGGGCACGTGGCGAAAAAGGCGGCGCGGAGATCGAGGCGCCCCTGCATAATCCGTCCTGTTTACTGCAGTGCCTTCCGCCCCGCGCGCTTCCCCAAATTTCGAATCCCGTGAGATCCGGGGATGGCAGTACAACCAATCGCGCCAAAGATTTCATACCGCTCCAGTGCTCGAAGTGTATCAGTATAAATTCACTCGACGAAACTCTGAATGGATCAGGGCGACTGAAAATACAGTTGAGGTTCCAACATGGTTCACCGACCCAGGTAAAATGCCTCCGAAGCATAAGAATTGGGCCAGAACCACCTTCAACTCCTTCTCCTCTCGGACCCCGACCCATTCGGGGCTAACGACGATGACATGTACCTAGGGTAGGGTAATGGGCCTGACCTAGACACCCTTCCCAAGGACACTGCCCTACGGTCAAAAGCATCCAAAGCACAACAGCATCTATCGACTATAATGATCTCAGAGTGAACCTCACTCGACCAACAGTTCCACTCGGATAACCCAATTCCATTCGACTAGAATATAAACAGTCGACCATACCAGAAATCACTCGGAGTACAGAAGACCTAAAGACTCTCGGGATGGCAACAGTCAGACGTTCACTCCGCAGTCTTAATGATCATTTATATGCTTTAACTGATGGCGTTACCAGTAACGCCCTACCTTTATGTACATTACACCCCTTGTAACGTGGGTCCCTGCGCACTCTATATAAGCCACCCCCTCCACTGGGACAAGGGTTCGCACCCCCTGTTGTTGGGGAACGTAGTAATTTCAAAAAAATTCCTACGCACACACAAGATCATGGTGATGCATAGCAACGAGAGGGGAGAGTGTTGTCCACATACCCTCGTAGACCGAAAGCGGAAGCGTTAGCACAATGCGGTTGTTGTAGTCGTACGTCTTCACGATCCGACCGATCCAAGTACCGAACGTACGGCACCTCCGAGTTCAGCACACGTTCAACTCGATGACGTCCCGCGAACTCCGATCCAGCAGAGCTTTGCGGGAGAGTTCCGTCAGCACGATGGCGTGATGACGGTGTTGATGATGCTACCGACGCAGGGCTTCACCTAAGCACCGCTATGATATTACCGAGGTGGAATATGGTGGAGGGGGCACCGCACACGGCTAAGAGATCAAGAGATCAATTGTTGTGTGTAGAGGTGCCCCCTGCCCCCGTATAAAAAGGAGCAAGGGGGGAGAGGCGGCCGGCCAAGGAGGGGCGCCAAGGGGGGAGTCCTACTCCCATCGGGAGTAGGGCTCCTCCTTTCCTTGTTGAAGTAGGAGAGGGGAAGGAAGGGAGAGAGGAGGAGAAGGAAAAAGGGGGGCGCCGCCCCCCTCCTTGTCCAATTCGGACTAGAGGGGGAGGGGGCGCGCGGCTGCCCTGGCCGCCCTCCTCTTCTCCCACTAAGGCCCATTAGGCCCAATAAACTCCCCCGGGGGTTCCGGTAACCCCCCGGTACTCCGGTAGATGTCCGAAACCTCCCGAAACACTTCCGGTGTCCGAACATAGTCATCCAATATATCGATCTTTACGTCTCGACCATTTCGAGACTCCTCGTCATGTCCGTGATCATATTCGGGACTCCGAACTACCTTTGGTACATCAAAACACAAAAACTCATAATACCAATCGTCACGGAACTTTAAGCGTGCGGACCCTCCGGGTTCGAGAAGATATGACCGAGACACGTCTCCGGTCAATAACCAATAGCGGAACCTGGATGCTCATAGTGGCTCCTACATATTCTACGAAGATCTTTATCGGTCAAACCGCATAACAACATACGTTGTTCCCTTTGTCATCGGTATATTACTTGCCCGAGATTCGATCGTCGGTATCTCAATACCTACTTCAATCTCATTACCGGCAAGTCTCTTTACTCATTACGTAATGCATCATCCCGCAACTAACTCATTAGTCACATTGCTTGCAAGGCTTATAGTGATGTGCATCACCGAGAGGGCCCAGAGATACCTCTCCGACAATCGGAGTGACAAATCCTAATCTCGAAATACGCCAACTCAACAAGTACCTTCGGAGACACCTGTAGAGCACCTTTATAATCACTCAGTTACGTTGTGACGTTTGGTAGCACACAAAGTGTTCCTCCGGTAAACGGGAGTTGCATAATCTCGTAGTCATAGGAACATGTATAAGTCATGAAGAAAGCAATAGCAACATAGTAAACAATCAAGTGCTAAGCTAACGGAATGGGTCGAGTCAATCACATCATTCTCCTAATGATGTGATCCCGTTAATCAAATGACAACTCATGTCTATGGTTAGGAAACATAACCATCTTCGATTAACGAGCTAGTCAAGTAGAGGCATACTAGTGACACTATGTTTGTCTATGTATTCACACATGTATTATGTTTCCGGTTAATACAATTCTAGCATGAATAATAAACATTTATCATGATATGAGGAAATAAATAATAACTTTATTATTGCCTCTAGGGCATATTTCCTTCACCTGTAACTTCACGCATAATCCAATCGACCAAGCCTCCGGGCACCGAGACGTAGGGCTATTACTTCCTCCGCGAAGGGCCTGAACTCGTAAACCTTGCGTGCACAACCTCATCGTAGCTAGGATCTTGCCTCTCCATTCATACCCCCTATTCTATTGTCAGACTTACTCCCACGACATGCGGGCCGGGCATCGTCGATAACAAATACTATATGCCGCAAAAGTAACATTTTTTAAATGATTGGATTGTGATTTATTATATGCAAATTCTAAATTTCTATAACTAAAATTATAAGAAACTAAAAAAACATCGATCATCGTCTAACAATTTAAAATTAATCTAATTCATCTAGCTAAAACTAACATTTCTAAAATTTCTAAGATTTCTATATAACTAACATTTCTATAACATTTCTAACATTCCTATATAACTAACATTTCTATAACATTATTATATCTAAAACCTTTGACATTATATTATTTGACAGAAAACCTTTGTATAGAAAACAGAAAAACCTTTGACATTATAACTAACATTTCTATATACTATTTGACATGAATCTAATCTAATTAATTAATTCATCTAAAACCTTAGATTAAAAACAGAAAAAACTAAAAATAGAATCTAGTGTAAACGATGAACAAATTATGTGTGTGTGTGCGCGCGGGTGTGCACTTACGGCGCCGGCGGCGCGGCGGCTTCGATTGGAGGGAGGAGAGGGGGGAGAGGGGCTCACAGCGCGGGCGAGGTCGAGGCGACGACGACGGCGAGGTCCAGGCGACTGCGACGGCGAGGCGAGGGGACGGCAAAGGGCCGGTGCGGCGACGGGGACGGGCCGGCGACGGGGGCGGCGCGGAGTCGACGGGGACGGCGCGACGGGGGCGCCGACGGCGCTGGATGGGGCGGCGGCCCGATGTCGAAGCAGAGAGAAGTGGGAGATGAGAAAGTGAATTTTTTGAAGTGTTTCTTATATAGGAGGCACCTTTAGTACCAGTTGGAGCCACCAACCTGTACTAAAGGCCTGTTTTGGCCAGGCCAAGCGGCGGGAAGGCGCACCCCTTTAGTATCGGGTGGTGGCTCCAAACGGTACTAAAGACCACACCTTTAGTACCGGTTGGAGCCACGGCCCGGTACTAAAGGGGGTGCGCTGGCGCAGTTGCGGTGCGGAAGTTTAGTCCCACCTTACCTAGCGAAGAGCGGCCACACATGTTTAAAAGCCCCCGCACGACCGAGGTACCGAACTCCTCTCTATAGCAGGCTTCTGGGCCTAACTCGGCCGCTCTACCCTATCAGCCTTGCGGGCCTGTATCCTGACCCAACTAGAGGTTGAGTTTCTAGTCATATGCAGGCCGCTGTGGCCCAGTAGGCGGGCTTTTTTATTTATTTATTTTTCTTTTTTCTTTTCTGTTTTATTTATTTTCTTGTATTCATTTCTAAGTTGTTTTCTGCTGTATTTAGAATTTATTTATGAATATTTTTTCTTTAGGTTCAAAAAATTATAAACTTTCTGTTAGTGCCTGTAGTTTTCATATTTGAATAGTTTAAATTTGAATTATTTGAAATTTGTGGGAATCACTAGTTGTGAATAACTTAACTTTAAAAATAGTTTTTTCTGTGATTCTTTTTGTTATGTTTAATATCAGTGTGTTTTATCATTATATTTAATTTGGTAATACTTAGGTTATTTAAAAAATGAAATGCCTTTGTAACAGATGAGTTTTCGTCCTAAACCCTGATACTTCGAAAGAGATTGTCCATTTTGTACACGAAGTGCATCCAGTTTTTGCCGTAACCCTCTCTACCTTTTTGAACATGCTATGTGGGTGATATTATGATATCATGCCAACTTTCAACCTTTTCAGAGTTCATTTGAAGTGTTTTTCAATTTCAGGGTCATTTAGCTGAAAAAAGAGTAAATGCATGAAAAATAGCAAATGAAGTCAGAAAGGGTTGGAAATTGATGATGCGGCTTTGAATGGTGCATACTAAACAGACAAAATGTCTAGAGTGGTAATAATTAAAAAAATGAAATGCCTTTGTAACAGATGAGTTTTCGTCTGAAACCCTGATACTTCGAAAGAGATTGTCCATTTTGTACACGAAGTGCATCCATTTTTTGCCGTAACCATCTCAACTTTTTTGCACATGCTATGTGGGTGAAATGATGAAACCATGCCAACTTTCAACCTTTTTAGAGTTCATTTGAAGTGTTTTTCAATTGCAGGGTCATTTAGCTGAAAAAATCAGTAAATGCATGAAAGAATTTGTTTGCACATAAAATTTCTTTGCATTTCAAATGCCAAAGCACATAATTACCCTAACTATTACAAAGATTCCCTCCGGTTTGTTCGAAGCTGCACTTTCCAGATATATAAGTCCGGAAACTCACTAGAGAAGAAAGTGATGACAGTGAAGCCGATCACATCCCAGAGTGGGATCTTTGGGAGTGAAACTTTTTCTTCTCGTGTGTCCCTTTGCGCCGTAACCATAGATAATCTTCATCATTTAACTGGATGCTTGGGTCAATATTCACTGTGGATGGAGCAATTTCATCAAACTTTTCATAATCTTCTGACATGTCTGTCTTGTCATCCACTCCCACGATGTTTCTTTTCCCTGAAAGAACTGTGTGGCGCTTTGGCTCATCGTATGATGCATTCCCTTCCTTATCTTATCTTTTTCTTGGCTTGGTAGACATGTCCTTCACATACAAAACCTGCGCCACATCATTGGCTAGGACGAATGGTTCGTCTGCATACGCAAGATTGTTGAGATCCACTGTTATCATTCCGTACTGCGGGTCTTCCGTTACCCCACCTCGTGTCATATTGGCCCATTTGCACCGAAACAAAGGGACCTTCAAACCACGTCCATAGTCAAGTCCCATATGTCCTCTATGTAACCATAATATGTTTCCTTTCCCGTCTTGGTTGCTGCATCAAAGCGGACACCACTGTTTTGGTTGGTGCTCTTCTTATCTTGGGCGATCGTGTAAAATATATTCCCATTTATCTCGTACCCTTTGAAAGTCATTATATTGGAAGATGGTAACTGGGACAGCAAGTACAGGTCATCTTCAATAGCGGCGTCATGCATGGCACGTGTCTGCAACCAACCGATGCAAGTCCCCGTTTGTTCACGTGTAATCCAGTCATCAGACTGCTCAGGGTGTTTGGAGCATAGAAAATTCTTGTGTTCCTCCAAATACGGAGCCACCAAGGCGGAATTCTGTAGAACTGTGTAGTCTGCTTGAGTGAGAGAATGTCTGCCCATACATATTATTTGATCCCCTCCTAGCGTGCCTTTTCCATCCAATCCTCCCTTATGCCGCGATTCGGGAACACTAATCGACTTATGGTCAGGAATAAAGTCAACACAAAACTCAATGACCTCCTCATTATCATGGCCCTTGGAGATGCTTCCTTCTGGCCTAGCACGGTTATGAACATATTTCTTTAAGACACCCATGAACCTCTCAAAGGGGAACATATTCTGTAGAAATACAGGACCCAAAACGTTAATCTCTTCGCATAGGTGAACTAGGACGTGCGTCATGATATTGAAGAAGGATGGTGCGAACACCAACTAGAAACTGACAAGACATTGCACCAAATCATTCTCTAACCTTGGTATGATTTCTGGATCGATTACCTTCTGAGAGATTGCATTGAGGAATGCACATAGCTTCACAATGGCTAATCGAACGTTTTCCGGTAGAAGCCCCCTCAATGCAACCGGAAGCAGTTGCGTCATAATCACGTGGCAGTCATGAGACTTTAGGTTCCGGAACTTTTTCTCTGCCATATTTATTATTCCCTTTATATTCGACGAGAAGCCAGACAGTACCTTCATACTGAGCAGGCATTCAAGAAGATTTCCTTCTCTTCTTTGGTAAGAGCGTAGCTGGCATGACCCTAATGTATGTCGTCTTTTCCGTGCATACGTGTTGGTCCTCCTGTGCCTCCGGTGTATCTTTGCTCCTCCCATACATGCCCAAGAAGCCAAGCAGGGTCACGCAAAGATTTTTCGTCACGTGCATCACGTCGATTGCGGAGCGGACCTCTAGGTCTTTCCAATAGGGCAGGTCCCAAAATATAGATTTCTTCTTCCACATGGGTGCGCGTCCGTCAGCGTCATCCGGAACAGGTTGTCCACCAGGACCCTTTCCAAAGATTACCTTCAAATCCTTGACCATATCATGTACATCAGCACCAGTACGGTGGCGAGGCTTCGTCCGGTGATCCGCCTCACCTTTGAAATGCTTGCCTTTCTTTCTTACGGGATGCCTGCTCGGAAGAAATCGACGATGTCCCAGGTACACATTCTTCCTACAATTATCCAAATATATACTGTCGGTATCATCCAAAAAGTGCATGCATGCGCGGTATCCCTTGTTTTTCTGTCCAGAAAGGTTACTGAGAGCAGGCTAATCGTTGATGGTCACGAACAACAACGCCTTTAGGTCAAATTCTTCCTGTGTGTGCTCATCCCACGCACGTACACCTTTTTCATTCCACAGCTGTAAGAGTTCTTCAACTAATGACCTTAGGTACACATCAATATCGTTGCCGGGTTGCTTAGGGCCTTGGATGAGCACTGGCATCATACTGAACTTCCGCTTCATGCACAACCAAGGAGGAAGGTTATACAAACATAGAGTCACGGGCCAGGTGCTATGGTTGCTGCTCTGCTCCCCAAAAGGATTAATGCCATCTGCGCTTAGACCAAACCATACATTCCTTGCATCACCTGCAAACTCCCCTGTACTTTCTCTCGAGTTTTCTCCACTGCGACCCGTCAGCGGGTACTCTCAACTTTCCGTCTTTCTTACGGTCTTCTCTGTGCCATCGCATCGCCTTGGCATGCTCTTTGTTTTGGAACAAACTTTTCAACCGGGGTATTATAGGAGCATACCACATCAACTTGGCAGGAATCTTCTTCCTGGGGAACTCGCCCTCGACATAACCAGGGTCATCGCGGCTGATCTTATAGCGCAATGCACCGCATACCGGGCACACGTTCAAATCCTCGTACTCACCGCGGTAGAGGATGCAGTCATTAGGGCATGCATGTATCTTCTGCACCTCCAACCCCAGAGGCACACAACCTTCTTTGCTTCGTACGTACTCTCGGGCAATTCGTTGTCCTTTGGAAGCATATTCTTTATCATTACCAGCAACTTTCCAAATCCCTTGTCAGATACACCATTCTCTGCCTTCCATTGCAACAATTCCAGTGTGGTGCCCAGCTTTTTCTTGTCAGCTTCGCAATTCGGGTACAACAATTTCTTGTGATCCTCTAACATGCGCCGCAACTTCTTCTTCTCCTTTTCACTTGCGCAGTTTCTCTTTGCATCGGCAATGGCCCAACCTAGATCATCAGTGGGCTCATCTGATGCCTCTTCTTCGGCTTCTTCCCGCATTGCCGACTCAGCTTCTTCCCCCATTATTTTACCATCGTATTCAGGGAACCCATTGTCAGGATAGCTGTTGTCGTCCTCTTCTTCTTCATTGTCTTCCTTCATAACCCCTCTTTCTCCGTGCTTGGTCCAAACATTATAGTGGGGCATGAAACCGGACTAAAACAGGTGGATGTGAATGGTTTTTGACTTAGAGTAATTGTGACCATTCTTACAGCCAGCACATGGACAAGGCATAAAACCATCCGCCCGCTTGTTTGCCTCAGCCGCAAGCAGAAAAGTATGCACGCCCTCAACGAACTGGGGAGAGCATCGGTCATCGTACATCCATTGCCAGCTCATCTTCATGACACAGCACCGAATAGACCAAATTAATACAAGTTCATATATAAAGTTCATACAACAGTTAAATGCAACATATATACAAATAACTCTCTAGCTAAAGCATTTACGTGCAACAACAAATGCGATCAAGATTGCAAGTAAGGTAACAATTGATCCAACATCATAATGATACCAAGCCTCACTATCAATGGCATATTTTCTAATCTTTCTAATCTTCAAGTGAATTTTCTCCATCTTGATCTTGTGATCATCGATGACATCGGCAACATGCAACTCCAATTCCATCTTCTCCCCTCAATTCTTTTCAATTTTTCTTTCAAATACTCGTTTTCTCTTTCAACTAAATTTAACCTCTCAACAATAGGGTCGGTTGGAATTTCCGGTTCACATACCTCCTAGATAAAAATATCTATGTCAACTTGATGGGCATAATTTGTCATAAACATGAAATGCAACAAATAGTTTTAAAAGAGAATATACCACATCCGAATCATAACACGGACGAGGGCCGACGGGACGGATATCAAAACCATGGCATTATGTATAACAAACAACGTACGGGTAAGATAATTATACGAGTAACTATGTATCTAAATCACACAAACATGATTTTTTATATAAAAAAGATAAGAACAAGAGGCTCACCACAAGGTGGTTCCGGCGACGGGTCGGTGCGGACGATCGACGGTGGTTAGGACGGAGACGGGAAGGCACTAGGTAAACCACACCTACATATGCAAACTAAGAGTTATTTTGAGAGCTCAAATTGCATATAAATCAAATAAACTACCACATATAATTCCTCCCAAATTACTAAAACCCACAAATTAATCACTATATAAAGCATTGCAAGAGCTAATCTAGCAATGAGAGATGAAAGGACAAAGTTGCTAACCTTTGTGATCACTTGAATGGATGGGGGCCTTCAAATATTGACCAAATTTGGGCAAAATGTGTGATGAGCTTGAGGAAGAGGGGAAGAACAGAGAGGAGAGGGGAAAGGGGAAGAACAGGGTGAGCTCGAGATCGGGTGGACGAAGAGTTTATATAGGAGTACCTTTACTACTGGTTCGTGGCATGAACCGGCACTAAAGGTGCTGGAGGGGCCCCAGTCTGACAACATCCTGCCACCACTCTCTTTAGTACCGGTTCGTGGCACGAACCGGTGCTAAAGGTTCTCCACGAACCGGTACTACTGAGAGCGGCCCGCCTAGCCATTGGAACCGGCGCTAATGGTCACATTAGTGCCGGCTCAAATATAAACCGGGACTAATGAGCTGGACATTAGACCCTTTTTCGATTAGTGCAGCGGTACCCGGTTGCTTTCCTCGCCTCCTCTGCCATTTATCGGTGTTGTGGGGAGTGCGTCACCGATCGGTGGCTCTGCTCTCTTCAAGATTCCTGCGTCGCGCCACGCCACGTCCCGCCGAGGGATTGTCATTTTTACCTTCCAGCAAAGTATGCCAGTGCCCGAATTCCATTTTAAAATGCGTTTTTTTGGAAATTCTGGATGTAACGTATTCAAAATATCAGTGTCTTACAAAAAAAATACAAACAAGGCCATGGGGAGGGAATTTGCGTCGCTGTGAGCTTCGATTGATGCTATACCTGCCTAGTATTGCTTGAGCCATGGTTTCGTTGTGACTACGAACAGGGATTTTCGGACCCGAACCATGACATTTCAAATGGCATACCATTCACTCACCCGGAGGCAATGACAAAAGTTGAATAAGATGACACCAGGAATCGACGTCGTCATATCTTATTGAAGAGATTGGCAGGTACCGCAAATCGAGTAGGAAGCACTCGTGTTTCGACCACGCGAAGATCCATGGACTTCTCGCCTCTCGGCACAAAAAGGAACCTCCACAGGTGAGGGAGAGCTATTGAAATGCCTGTTGGAAACGCTTACCATGAAGTCTCCTTGAGAGTCCCAAGCGGCTTCTAGGGTTTCTTAGGTAGCTCATTCGTTTAACTGATGATGATACCCACTGTTTATTTATTTATTTTGAACTGGTACCCACTGTTTATTGTCGAAGCATAATTGCATCTCGTATGTTGTTTTTTTGTTTTGTTTTGCGGAGAGCCTCTGCTACGTAGCTGTAAATGCCAAAGAGTCATGTCATTTCGTTTGTAGTCTTACGCCTTGTTTGGAATGAAGGATAGGAAACCTACAAGAGTAGTAAAATTATAGAATTACAGGTACTAATATCTTGTAGATTCCTACTAGGATAAAAAACGCTAAAATTTAACAACATAGTCGTTCAGATGCTCCATGGAAATTTAAGACTAGCCACAATGGAGAGTAACATGCACTAGTAACGTAAACATATCCCGAGACCATGTTACTATCTTCATAGTGGGTAGTAACATAAGTGTAGTATCATGCAAAGCTTCATTTATTAGGTTATAGACTCATATTGCATGGGGACATGTGATGTTACAGTAACTAGCTAAGTTATACTCAAACTACCTCTCTTCTCATTAACTCATTGCCACATAAGCAAATTTGCTGAGTTGGACTCGATGTTACTACTGAAGTTACTCCCACTGTGGCTAGTCTAAGGGAAGTTGTTTGTGTATGATCGAAATTGCTTGACACACGACACTTGATGCATGATCGGCAAACGACACTTGCTCCCCAACAGCCCTAGCATCAACTAAGGAAAAAACAATTGCTTCCTGCGTTCACAGGCAGCTGCCAAGTAAGATCGTGCAAGAGTCGGCCACAAATATGTCGTCTGTATAGCAGCGCCGGTGTATGATGAGGAGAAGAGTAGAGATAAAGATGCATACTATAAATTGGACTCTTATCTTGAAGGGAGCGAAAACGGAAAGCTTGACCAGAATGGCACGTACCACGTGACATATGTGGTAAGCAATTCAAACAAATCCAAAAGACCAAAATGGCACGTAGGATTTCGTTTCTATGAATTTTCTGGAAAATGCATAGTTCTAATTGGGGCGGTCAGATCTAAAAAAAAGAGAAATTGACCGAGAGATAATAATTTTTCCGCCGGCAGCTCAGGAACAGACAGCGAAGCCGTACATGCCCGTTCCGTTCCGTGCGCCCTCATGGACCGGGCCCACCAGAATCCTGAGGCGAGATACGCTGACGTCACCCCAGCCGATCTGTCTGTCTCGGACGAGTCGTAGGCATTTCTTCCCGGGGCCAAATTCATTGTTTTGACCCTTTTCCTTAACTTAAGCACGATCTGACTTTATCTGCAATTTTTTTTCCGGATCTGATCCTTTTTCTACCGCCATTGTCTTTGACGGTAGCGCCAAGGCTTTTGGCGGTAGGACCTACTTACACCGTCACGCCCGTTCGGTGTGAAAAAGACCCTACCGCCATGGTCTTTGGCGGTAGGGGTATGCATGTAATTATAATGAGGGCACGCATGCAATAAAAGATCTAGTTTTTACAAAAAAAGACCCTACCGCCATAGCCTATGGCGGTAGGGTAACACATCCTACCGCCATAGACTGTGGCGGTAGGGTCTTTTTGCAAAAAACAAAGATGACGATGCAGGTAAGTTCTATCGCCAAAGGCCTTGGCGGTAGGGTGTGTTTTTAGAGGAAAGGCATACGCCCGACTTTATAAATAAAGCCATAAGGCAGGTAGCAACAGCATCACCGAAAAGTATCAAACACACCCAAGCCCCAACGCTGGGCAAGACGACGAAGGATAGAGTCAGGTACATGGCTCCCACGCCAGTACACGGCACGCAGGCCGGAAGAGAAAGAACCAACTAAAGCTAAAGAATCTGGCCCAAAAGAAGCACTCAAGCATCCTGCTCTTGTCTGCATAACTGAGACGCCGTGGTCCGGATTTTGTCGATCAGCATAGAGAGGGCCTCTTGGTCGTCGGCCTTCGTCAATGATTTCCACTGCTGCAGGAAAGCACACGATTTAAATAAGCAGTCAGCCGGTTTAGCCGGAAACACGTGCTCGATAGTAAATTTGTTCCTAGTAGTCCACAGAGACCAGCATAAAGCCCCCAAGCCCACCCAAAAGATGCGTCCAGATACACCGGAGAGGTTGGACGCCAGGCTGCGCAACTCGGCAAAGGAGGCAGGGGCCCAAGACACATGAAGTCAGTCCCGCACACAACTCCAAATAAGCTTAGCCAGGTGACAGTGAAAAAAGATATGATCCGAGTCTTCCACATCACTGCAAAGAGCACAAAACTGGGAGTCCGGCCCGTTTCTCTTACGAATCTGATCAGCCGAGGGCAACCGGCCTCGAAAGGCTTGCCACAAGAAAATTTTAATCTTAGGGGGAATACGGGCCTTCCAAACTTGGGAAAAACGATTGGTAGGTGTGCCACCAATGAGCTTAGAATAAAGAGACTTAACAGAAAACCGCCCAGAGGCAGAAAGCGGCCAAAGCACCGAGTCCCTGACCGTCGAGAGCGTAGGAAAGAGGGCAGTAAGACGTTGCCAATCTACAAACTCTACAGGCGACAGAGAATGGCGAAAGGCCAGGTTCCACCCCTGGGATGCAAGCTTCGAAATAGAAATATTAGGGTCAGAGCAGTAAGAGAAAAGGGTAGGGAAGGTCACTGAGAGAGGTGAATCTCGACACCACCAATCAAGCCAAAACGGAATAGAGGAACCGTCCCCAACAACAAACTTAACGAAATATTAAAAAACAGGTCTAACTTTGACCAGAGACTTCCAAAACTGAGAGCCACCACGCGGCAGAGCAAACATCGGGCTCGAGGATGGGAAATATTTAGCCTTAAGGATCGACATCCAAAGGGGTTGATCCTCAGTGCTCATAATCTTCCACCACCATTTAATCATCAAGCATAGATTCATGATGGAAGTATTAAGAATCCCTAACCCCCCAAGGTTTTTGGGCCTGCACATCAATTTCCATTTGACGAAGCGATATTTGCGACTATTGTCTGCAGCATTCCAGTAAAACGCCCCACGGTGCTTGTCAAAACCAGCATGAATCCCAGCCGACAAGAGAAAGAAGCCCATAAGGAACATGGGGAGGGAGGAGAGGCAAGCATTAATTAGAGCCACTTTACCAGCATTCGCATTATATCTACCTCGCTAGGGAAGGACCCTGTTTCCCACCTTAGTGACTATCGGGGCAAAATCTTTGGCATGGAGCACATCCGAAGAAATAGGCAAACCCAAGTACTTGAACGGATAGGAGCCCTGCTTACAGTTAAGAAGGTGGGCCACTCGCGCGGCTTCTGAATCGTCCACACCAGTCACAACTACTTCGCTCTTGGCAAAGTTAATCTTAAGCCCCGACATAGCCTCGAAGCAAAGTAAAATATATTTGGGGTGGGCAAGGCAGGCCTCATTCATCTCGACCAGAATAATAGTGTCGTCCGCAAATTGGAGATGGGTGAGACCAGGGGGAATGAGATTAGAACACACCGGAGTAATGTGCCCACTAGTAGCTGCCCTAGAAAGTAGGCAAGATAAAGCATCTGCAACAAAATTGAATAAGATGGGAGAGGCAGGATCGCCTTGCCTCAGGCCCCTACCATTGGCAAAGAATTTGCTAACCTGACCATTAACATTGATGGCAGTGTGGCCTCCCGAGACCAACTGCAGAATCCTATGGACGAGGGGCCCCTCGAACCCTTTGGCTAACAAAACTCTACGCAGAAAGTGCCAACTCACCGAGTCATAGGCCTTCTCAAAGTCTAATTTTAGAATCACCGCTTTCGACTTGCGAATCTTAAGATCATGAACGATTTCATGCAAACAGAGAACCCCGTCCAGAATGAAACGACCCTTAATGAAAGCCGACTGGAAAGGGCTAATGGTACAGTGGGCAATGAGGGAGAGACGAGTGGCTAACCCTTTATCCGGAAACTTGGCGAAGTTATTAATAAGGGCAATCGGCCTAAATTGCGAGATCAAATCCGCGCCCTTGACTTTAGGAATAAGGGTAATGACAGCATAATTAAGGCGAGAGATGTCCACCGTACCCAACCAGAACCCTTGGATGATCATACAAATGAGAGGCCGCAACTGCGGCCAGAATTTTTTGAAGAAGGTGATCGAAAAACCATCAGGGCCGGAAGCAGCATGCGGGATAGCCGAGCTAATCACCTGCCAAATCTCTTCATCAGATAAGGGAACCATCAGGCCCGAATTTTCGTCCGGAGAGATCTTAGATCCCTCATCCCAGAAGTCGGGACAAAGGCCAAGCCCATGGTCCGGCTTAGAGCCGAGTAGATTAGAATAGAAGCTAACAATGTGATTCATAATGAGGGACTGGTCAGAAACTCTAACGCCGTCAATCAACAGAGTGTCAATGAAACACCTGCGGCGTCTGCCATTCGCGATCGCAAAAAAATAGGCCGTCATAGCATCCCCTTTTAAGGTCCAGTTAAGGGCACCTCGTTGGCGCCAGTAAATCTCCGACTGTTGGTGAAGCAACAGCAAAGCGTCTTCCAGGGAGTAGCGAGTAGCCCACTGAGAGGCGAGAGCCCAGATGTGTCAGCAGATTGGTCCAAATCCCAGATTTGAGATTCAAGGGATTCCTAGTCTCTACGCAACTCAGCCGCCCAATTCCGAGACCACCCCCTTAAGAATTTACGCAACTCATAAGACACCTTGTGCCAATCATCCAAGGGACCAAAGGAGCGGTGAGGAGAGGAGAGATGATTAGTAATCTTAGAAACCATCATGTCACAAAAGCCCTCCACAACAAGCCAAGAAGCATCAAACTGGAAATGGGAGGGAGAAACAAGAGAGAGGATACCCGCATCCAGGATCAGGGGAACATGATCAGAGCCCACCGCAGGCCTAGCCTTAAGCAGCGCGGGGGGAAACAGCGAGTCCCACTGAACAGAAACAAAAACCCTGTCCAGCACCGACCGGACAGGCGAGGATTGATGGTTAGACCAGGTGAAACGCGCCCCCACCCTAGGGAGCTCACGCAGCGCACAGTTACTAATGAAATCATTAAAAGCATTGGCAAGTGGCCAGGAGAAATTAGGATTATTCTTGTCGGCCGGAGAACGTAACAAATTGAAATCACCCCCAATGAGAAGAGGAATATTACATGTTTCAATCTTAATCGATAGTTCGTCCAAAAAGAGAGGAGCAAGCGTGTGATCCGCAGGGCCATATACCACCATAAATTCCCACAAAGTGTTGAGCTGACGATGATGAACCACACAGCTAGCCCAAAAGATGCCATGATCAAAAGCAATGAAATCAAAAACGTCCCGCTTGGACCCAATCAAGATTCCCCCGGAATGACCCGAGGTGGGGAGAAAGTGCCAATCAATCCTATCCATCCCAGCTACCGCAGAGAGTTGAGAAGGGGAAAAGGATTCCTTAAACGTTTCGACCAGCCCTAAAATGTCAATATGTTCACCACAAACCAAGTCATGAATCTGGTCACGGCGCCCCTAGCACCGAAACCACGAATATTCCAGAATAAAGCTCTCATTTGAAGGAAAGGTTTTAATACGGAGACTCGATCTGCACGGAGCCCCACAAGGCTTAGATCGCTTGGGACGCACAACCTTAGCAAGGGCCGGGGGGCAGACGACTGGCCACAACCATTTGTCGCCTCCAACCCCCCGGCTTTGCCCTGAGCACCAGCAGGACCAGCACCTTTTGTGGCCTCAACGGCCTAAGCAATGGCAGCCTGGGCTGCCTCATTGGCCCTAATGACAGAAAGAAGGTGAGAGGGGGAGCCCATCCCCGGTATCGCAGCCACCCCAATATCAGACATGATATGCAGCAAATGGTCATCTGACAGAGCTGGTAAAACAAGGCGAACAGGAGAGGCAGGAAGAGATGGTTGGGCAGACAAACCTGAAGGAGGGAGATCCTTGGCCGCGGCACGCCGTTCCGCCCGCACCGCCACCGAAACACCAGAGTCGCGCACACGCCGGCCGTTCCGCGCCGTGGACGCCGGAGAATGCAGCACAGGGGAGCACCGGATCGACGATGCCGGCCCAGGGCCAGACCCCGAGGCGAAGCCCAGGTCCTTGTCCAGACGACGAGCCAGACCCGCCGCCGAAAGCTTGGAAGTGGAGGAGGCCCGACTCTTAGCCGAGAATTTCCGGACCGAAGACTTCTTCTTCTTCTTAGTTGAGGGCTCGGTGGAGCGCAAGGGGGAAGCGGGAAGATCCTCGATCCCAGAGAAGGAAGGAGACTGCGGGCGAGTAGGCACATTGGAGCAAACTCCAGAGAAGGGGGTCCCCTTACCAGCACCAGCGACACGAGAAGCCAAGTCCTCCTTTTGAGGATTAGGGGCAGGCGCATTATCCTTGTGCAGCTCGCGTTCATCCGGATCCAACTTATCCCATTCAGATTGTGTAAAACGCGGATCAGTACCTCCACTTGGGTTCTGCTCCCCAGCCGAACCATCCCACTTTGATACCGGTGCGGTTGCTCATATTTGTAACTCAAAACAGGAGCTGCGGAATAAGCGGAGACTGGCGAAGGACGAGGTGACGATGCGCGTCGGGAATGGTTCCAAGGTCGATGTGATCGCCGTCGGCACGCTGCCTCTACATTTACCTATGGGATTAGTTTTAAACCTCAATAATTGTTATTTAGTGCCAGCTTTGAGCATGAACATTGTATCAGGATCTCGTTTAATTCGAGATGGCTACTCATTTAAATCCGAGAATAATGGTTGTTCTATTTATATGAGAGATATGTTTTATGGTCATGCCCCGCTGGTCAATGGTTTATTCTTAATGAATCTCGAACGTGATGTCACACATATTCATAGTGTGAATACCAAAAGATGTAAAGTTGATAACGATAGTCCCACATACTTGTGGCACTGCCGCCTTGGTCACATTGGTGTCAAACGCATGAAGAAGCTCCATGCAGATGGACTTTTGGAGTCTCTTGATTACGAATCATTTGACACGTGTGAACCATGCCTCATGGGTAAGATGACCAAGACTCTGTTCTCCGGAACAATGGAGCGAGCAATCAACTTATTGGAAATCATACATACTGATGTGTGCGGTCCAATGAGTGTTGAGGCTCGCGGTGGCTATCGTTATGTTCTCACTCTCACTGATGACTTAAGTAGATATGGGTATGTCTACCTAATGAAACACAAGTCTGAAACCTTTGAAAAGTTTAAGGAATTTCAGAGTGAGGTTGAGAATCAACGTGACAGAAAAATAAAGTTCTTATGATCAGATCGTGGGGGAGAATATTTAAGTCACGAATTTGGTACGCACTTAAGGAAATGTGGAATAGTTTCACAACTCACGCCGCCTGGAACACCTCAGCGAAATGGTGTGTCCGAACGTCGTAATCACACTCTATTGGATATGGTGCGATCTATGATGTCTCTTACCGATCTACCGCTCTCATTTTGGGGCTATGCTTTAGAGACTGCCGCATTCACTTTAAATAGGGCTCCGTCAAAATCCGTTGAGACGACACCGTATGAATTATGGTTTGGGAAGAAACCTAAGCTGTCGTTTCTAAAAGTTTGGGGATGTGATGCTTATGTCAAGAAACTTCAACCTGAAAAGCTCGAACCCAAGTCGGAAAAATGCGTCTTCATAGGATACCCTAAGGAAACCATTGGGTATACCTTCTACCTCAAATCCGAAGGCAAAATCTTTGTTGCCAAGAACGGGTCCTTTCTAGAGAAAGAGTTTCTCTCGAAAGAAGTGAGTGGGAGGAAAGTGGAACTTGATGAGGTGATAGTCACCCCTTCCGAACCGGAAAGTAGCGCAGCGCGGGAAGATGTTCCTGTGGTGCCTACACCGACTGGGGAGGAAGTTAATGATGATGATCATGAAGCTTCGGATCAAGTTACTGCTGAACTTCGTAGGTCCACAAGGACACGTTCCGCACCAGAGTGGTACGGCAACCCTGTCCTGGAAATCATGTTGTTAGACAACGGTGAACCTTCGAACTATGAAGAAGCGATGGCGGGCCCGGATTCCAACAAATGGCTTGAAGCCATGCAATCCGAGATAGGATCCATGTATGAAAACGAAGTATGGACTTTGACTGACTTGCCCGATGATCGGCGAGCCATAGAAAATAAATGGATCTTTAAGAAGAAGACAAACGCGGATGGTAACGTGACCATCTATAAGGCTCGACTTGTCGCTAAGGGTTATCGACAAGTTCAAGGGGTTGACTACGATGAGACTTTCTCACCCGTAGCGAAGCTCAAGTCCGTCCGAATCATGTTAGCAATTGCCGCATTCTATGATTATGAGATATGGCAAATGGACGTCAAAACGGCATTCCTTAACGGCTTTCTTAAGGAAGAATTGTATATGATGCAGCCGGAAGGTTTTGTCGATCCTAAGACTGCTAACAAGGTATGCAAGCTCCAGCGCTCCATCTATGGGCTGGTGCAAGCATCTCGGAGTTGGAACATTCGATTTGATGAGATGATCAACGCATTTGGGTTTACACAGACTTATGGAGAAGCCTGTGTTTACAAGAAAGTGAGTGGGAGCTCTGTAGCATTTCTCATATTATATGTGGATGACATACTATTGATGGGAAATGATATAGAATTCTTGGAAAGTATAAAGGCCTACTTGAATAAGTGTTTTTCAATGAAGGACCTTGGAGAAGCTGCTTATATATTAGGCATCAAGATCTATAGAGATAGATCAAGACGCCTCATTGGTCTTTCACAGAGTACGTACCTTGACAAGATATTGAAGAAGTTCAATATGGATCAGTCCAAGAAGGGGTTCTTGCCTGTATTGCAAGGTGTGCAATTGAGCACGGCTCAATGCCCGACCACGGCAGAAGATAGAGAAAAAGATGAGTGTCATCCCCTATGCCTCGGCCATAGGGTCTATTATGTATGCCATGCTGTGTACCAGACCTGATGTAAACCTTGCCGTAAGTTTGGTAGGAAGGTACCAAAGTAATCCCGGCATGGAACACTGGACAGCGGTCAAGAATATCCTGAAGTACCTGAAAAGGACTAAGGATATGTTTCTCGTATATGGAGGTGACGAAGAGCTCGTCGTAAAGGGTTACGTCGACGCTAGCTTCGACACAGATCTGGATTCGAAGTCACAAACCGGATACGTGTATATTTTTAATGGAGGGGCAGTAAACTGGTGCAGTTGCAAGCAAAGCGTCGTGGCGGGATCTACATGTGAAGCGGAGTACATGGCGGCCTCAGAGGCAGCGCAAGAAGCAATCTGGATGAAGGAGTTCATTACCGACCTAGGGGTGATTCCCAATGCGTCGGGCCCGATGACTCTCTTCTGTGACAACACTGGAGCTATTGCCCTTGCCAAGGAGCCCAGGTTTCACAGGAAGACCAGGCATATCAAGCGTCGCTTCAACTCCATTCGTGAAAGTGTTCAAAATGGAGACATAGATATTTGTAAAGTACATACAGACCTGAATGTAGCAGATCCGTTGACTAAACCTCTCCCTAGAGCAAAACATGATCAACACCAGAACTCTATGGGTGTTCGATTCATCACAATGTAACTAGATTATTGACTCTAGTGCAAGTGGGAGACTGTTGTAAATATGCCCTAGAGGCAATAATAAAATGGTTATTATTATATTTCCTTGTTCATGATAATTGTCTATTGTTCATGCTATAATTGTATTATCCGGAAATCGTAATACATGTGTGAATACATAGACCACAACATGTCCCTAGTGAGCCTCTAGTTGACTAGCTCGTTGATCAACAGATAGTCATGATTTCCTGACTATGGACATTGGATGTCATTGATAACGGGATCACATCATTAGGAGAATGATGTGATGGACAAGACCCAATCCTAAGCATAGCGCAAAGATCGTGTAGTTCGTTTGCTAGAGCTTTTCCAATGTCAAGTATCTTTTCTTTAGACCATGAGATCGTGTAACTCCCGGATGCCGTAGGAGTGCTTTGGGTGTACCAAACGTCACAACGTAACTGGGTGACTATAAAGGTACACTACAGGTATCTCTGAAAGTGTGTTGGGTTGACACGGATCGAGACTGGGATTTGTCACTCCGTATGACGGAGAGGTATCTCTGGGCCCACTCGGTAATGCATCATCATAATGAGCTCAATGTGACCAAGTGTTTGGTCACGGGATCATGCATTACGGTACGAGTAAAGTGACTTGCCGGTAACGAGATTGAACAAGGTATTGGGATACCGACGATCGAATCTCGGGCAAGTAACGTACCGATTGACAAAGGGAATTGTATACGGGATTGATTGAATCCTCGACATCCTGGTTCATCCGATGAGATCATCGTGGAACATGTGGGAGCCAACATGGGTATCCAGATACCGCTGTTGGTTATTGACCGGAGAGTCGTCTCGGTCATGTCTGCATGTCTCCCGAACCCGTAGGGTCTACACACTTAAGGTTCGGTGACGCTAGGGTTGTAGAGATATTAGTATGCGGAAACCCGAAAGTTGTTCGGAGTCCCGGATGAGATCCCGGACGTCACGAGGAGTTCCGGAATGGTCCGGAGGTGAAGAATTATATATAGGAAGTCCAATTTCGGCCACCGGAAAAGTTCCGGGGGTTATCGGTATTGTACCGGGACCACCGGAAGGGTCCCGGGGGTCCACCGGGTGGGGCCACCTGTCCCGGAGGGCCCCATGGGCTGAAGTGGGGAGGGGAACCAGCCACTGGTGGGCTGGTGCGCCCCCCTTGGGCCTCCCCTGCGCCTAGGGTTGGAAACCCTGGGGGTGGGGGGCGCCCCACTTGGCTTGGGGGGCAAGCCACCCCTTTGGCCGCCCTCTCCCCCCCTCAGATGGGATCTCCAAGGGGCCGGCGTCCCCCCAGGGCCCTTATAAATAGTGGGGGGAGGGAGGGCAGCCGTACCACAGCCCCTGGCGCCTCCCTCTCCCTCCCGTGACACCTCTCCCTCCCGCTTGCGCTTGGCGAAGCCCTGCCGGGATCCCCGCTACTTCCACCACCACGCCATCGTGCTTCTGGATCTCCATCAACCTCTCCTTCTCCCTTGCTGGATCAAGAAGGAGGAGACGTCGCTGCTCCGTACGTGTGTTGAACGCGGAGGTGCCGTCCGTTCGGCGCTCGGTCATCAGTGATTTGGATCACGACGAGTACGACTCCATCAACCCCGTTCACTTGAACGCTTCCGCTCGCGATCTATAAGGGTATGTAGATGCACTCCTTCCTTCTCGTTGCTAGTAAACTCCATAGATGGATCTTGGTGACGCGTAGAAAATTTTAAATTTCTGCTACGATCCCCAACACCACTGGCACGTCGTCAACTAGCACCCAGATCTTGCTAAGCGGGCCCACCGCCTTGGCACCACAAGTAGCCTCTTTGACAGATACCACAAGCTGGTTGAGTGGGAGGGTAAAACTGGTGCACGAGGAGATCATCCGTAGACAGTCCTTGGAGGGAAAAACCACTGCGAATTCATACTCTGAAAGCTGGCGCACCTGCCAATCCCAGCCACCATCGTCCCATATTTTCAAACCATCCAGGAGGATCTGCGGAGAGATCAAGTGACCGCACACCGTGATGATGGCCGCGTTAGAGAGCGACGGCGCAGCCATCACCACAGGAACATCAGCATCCAGAGCGAAGAAAGAACATCCGGGAATACCCAAGCCAAACTGAATGAAAGAGGGGATCCTGGTACGGTTACGGCAGTCGACAGTAAGATAGCCATCAGAGCGACAGATGAGGCAGAAGGGTGGGTTAGTGCATCTAGATTGGAAGTGGTTCGGGCGGTGGCAAGCAAAGCAAGTCAGGGTCGGTGAAGAGCCCGAGGAAGCAGGGTGCTGGCGAGGAGGGCGAGGCGGCGGCGGCAGGATGCCATCGCCACGGACCGCAGAAGGGGTACCCGAAGCAGGGGGAGGGGGGCGCCGATCCCCGGCCTGCGAGGAGGAAGAGCCAGGCCCGAAGCGCGGCCCCGAGCGCGAGGCAGCGCCCGCCGCAAACGAGCGAGGAGGGGGCCGTGGCGGAGGGACCGGGCCCCTGGCCGGAGCGGGGCGCGGCGCCGACGAGGGGGAACCACCGCCAGCCGAAGCATCAGCGGCTTCCCACGGATCCAGCCCAGAGCCAGGGACCGCCGTCCCAGATCTGGCCACGGAGCGCTCCGGCACCGCCTCCCACTCCTCCCGCTCACACGACAGCACGCGCACCGCCCGCTCAGATTCGAGCTTGGACCGTAGCTCCGCTTCATAGGCCAGATCGACACCATCTCCCGGTGAAGCTTCACAGGCCCACTTGCTACCCGAAAGGGCCTCGGAGGAAGAGCCCCGAGACTTGTCCATGGCGGTCACCTCAGCGAAGGAGAGGAGCAGAGGGGGTGGGGAGGGAGCGGATCTGGAAAACTGGCGGATAGGGCGACGCACCCTGCGGATATCGGCGGCGTAAGCAGGAAACCCTAGGAAGGGGGGGAAGCGCCGCGACGCACCCATAAATAGCCACAGCAGGCCAGGCCAGAGAGGGCCGAATGGGCCGGAACGGGACCGCAGGCCCGGGAAGGGGGCGGACGCGGAGCAGTGGCCAAAACCAACTGTCCCGGGCCCACAGACGAGAGGGGGGAAAGACACGAGGGACGACAGAGCCGGGGGCCCGGGCGGCCCAACCCGAATCGAACCAGGCACCGCCAGGCCCACGAGCTCACCAAGGCCCATCTCGACCATAGAGCAGACCGGATCTAGGGTTTGGCCACCACCCGCCCCCGCACACACCGGCGATGCCGCCGCCGCCGCCACCGGCCGAGGCCGAAGAGGAGGAGGACGAACAGGACTAGCGACCGGAGATGCCACATCACCCAAATCCACCAAACCAGCAGAAGGGGAAGAACCGAGGAGACCACACTCAGGGGAGGGAGCCGGGCCCCGACCCGCACGACGCCGACGCCGGCCAACGCACCACCACCCCGACGACCCAGAGGGAAACGATACCGGCCGGCCCCTGCCACCCGGAGCAAATTTCCGGGCGCGGCCCGGCGCCGGCACGGGCGGCACCACCGAAACCACTCCCGACGAAGCACCCTCCTCCGAATCAGAATCCGACTCCACCGAGTCGCCCAGCGCCCAGAAACGCGAACCGGGGAAGGACGCCGCCGAAGAGGAGCAGGGAGAGCCATCCCGACTCGCAGAGAATGGGGGGGACGGCGGGAGGGAAGGGAGGGCAGTGGGGAGGGGGGAGCCATGGGCCACGGCGAGGACAGGGGAGGAGGAGGGGAGCGGTGCGCGAGGGGACGGAGGGGGAGAAGGGAGAGAAGCCATCCTGGCGACCTACCAGGACTCCTCGATCGCTGGATGCGGTAGGGTGTGTTACCCTACCGCCATAGACAATAGCAGTAGGAAAAAGGTCAGATCCGTAAAACTTTTGCATATAGGGTCAGATCGTGCTAAACTAACGAAAAAGGTCAAAACAGTGAATTTGGCCTCTTCCCGGTTGAAGGCGGAAGCAAGGAAAGAAAAAGGCCCGGCGTGGAAAACCACGCGCTCCGCGCTCGTGTACACGCCAGTAAATAAAAATGAAGAAATACTCCTAGTCTATATTTTGTCTCTGTCATTCTCTGTGTCTCTGCTTCTGGGGCCGGGGAAGGCAGCCGAGCCGATGGGCAACGGGGCGGTAAAAAAGAGGCGAGCGAGCAATTCCACGTGATCCGGTCAAGATCACATCTCCTTGGCTTTGGTAGTACGTACGTATTTTGATGCGTATCTTCTTCCAGCGCTGGTGCGCGCGCAATCCATATGTCTTCCTTTTCTTTCGGCCCTGCTGCATCTGCTGCCACCTTCTTTTCTCCATCTACGACACGTGTATCCTGACGGAGCGAGAGAGACCGCACGCTGCCAGTTGTGTGGTGATCGTCGCCGCGCTTTTTCCTCTTGCCGTTGTTGATCTGTTTCTTGTTCATTGGACCTCTCTTATTTCGATCGACCGATTATTGGGCATCCGTGAAAGCATTGCAAAAGATGCGCCTGGGCGGGACTGTCTATCAATCAAAAGATGCATCCGTACGGCGGGCCGGCCATCTCTAATTTGCTGGTGCATGCATTGTGTTCGGTGTACGTGCGTGCGTATCTCGGGCCAACCCTTATCCTGATTTAATTTGACGGACCAAAGGAAGACGGACATGCTTACGCAGATGGAACAAGATATACGCCCACATGCACGCATCAAAATCCACTCCACACCAACGGGCGGGCCTCCAACACCGAACAAGATCAGGCAGACGTGACCGCCCATGCACGCGGTACATAACCATGCCGATCGCTCGGCAGCGCGATCCGATGGATGGATGGATGGATCGATGCGCCCAAGAGAATCGCGATCTTCTTCACCATCGATCTTGATCTTGATCCTGACGGGTCGACGGGGTCTTATCTCGACCAGAAACGGAGAGGGGTACGATGCTCTGTTCGTTTGGCCGTTGTCTAGGCTTTCTCCGGTAATAGTGCATGGAAGGAAGGAGTAGCAACAGTAAAACTTTGGCCGCGTGTGGTGTGATGTGATGCGTGCATGCGTATTTTGACGAGAACAAACACGCGCGCGGGGCAGGGCAGGACCACGTAGGTATGATGGGATGTCCCCGTTTCTTCTAGCAAGTCTTCCCTCCAAACCAGCCACGGTTGATCCGCTCGACGGGCACGCCACTCAAGTTCACCGCCACGTAAGAAATTCGCCCTAGTTTATTCGGAGAAACTACTGGTACACGCGTACGTACGTACCCCGCCGCCGTACGTACGCTGACAGTCTGGTAAAGCACAGCGGTGGAACATCGTGCACAGGAACATAACGGGACCGGGCACAGCGGCCGTGTACCGGATCGTCGATGTCGATCGGCTCCACCGACTGAATCTCGTACGGCTGATACCAGAAAGATCGCCGGGTCGGCTCTTCTCCTCGCCAGAATACAGTGTACCATAGACCGTACCACGGTGCGCATGCACATGGACATCAGGACACGGGACAACAAGATTAGAGCATCTACAGCCGGTTGCATATCCGTCTCAAACGTCCGGGCAAGCCGTCTGGTTACTGACCGGTCATAAAAAAAACAACCTAACCGGACCACTCAAACATGCTTCAAACGCCTCGGCTGACCGGCACCCCTCATATCCGTCCCAAATGTAGGGCGGATATGAGGCGGCCCGGGCATGCCGGACGCGTCGGTCACACCCGCCCGGCCCACCGCTGGCCAACCCCGACCCCACAAAAACTCCCGCCTGACACAAACTCTAGCTCACTCCGCTCCACTCTGCTCCCCTCCGCGACGCTCCTATTTCCCCAATCCCCCAAATCCCTACCGCCGGCGAGCATGTACGGCACAGGCAGCCACTCCGACGCAGCTCCGGAGATGAGGAGGAGTTGTCGCTCCATATCGCGCTCGAGCGCTCGCTGGTCGATACGAGCGACAGCTCCGGCTCCGGTGCGACTCTGCATGTCGCCCGTCGCGGGAGCGCCGATGCCGGCGCCGGCCCTTCCAGCCCCGCAGGCGGATCTGCGAGACCAGCCCGATCTGCTCCTCCCGTCCGACAGCCTCCTCCCCCTCCGGCCGCTGCTCCGCGCGGGCAGCGCTGGGTTCTATTGCCCGCTCCGGCGACGCCACGGATGCGGACTTCGGAGTCGGAGGTATGAGCTGCCCGCCGCACGAGGCAGAGGGCAAGGGAGATGGCTGGAAGGTCCGCCCGCCGCCACTGGGTGCTCGACGAGGAGGACCGCCTCTTTGAGTGGGCGTGCCGCTGATATGTCCATTTTGCATCATGCTTTAATATTGATATTTATTGCATTATGGGCTGTTATTACACATTATGTCACAATACTTATGCCTTTTCTCTCTTATTTTACAAGGTTTACATGAAGAGGGAGAATGCCGGCAGCTGGAATTCTGGGCTAGAAAAGGAGCAAATATTAGAGACCTATTCTGCACAACTCCAAAAGTCCTGAAACTCCACGGAATTTATTTTTGGAATTTATAAGAAACACTGAGTGAAGAAAATACCAGAGGCACGAGGGTGGGGGCGCGCCCTACCCCCCTGGGCGCGCCCCTGCCTCATGGGCCCCCCTGCCAGGCCTCCGGTGTCCATCTTCTACTATATGAAGTCTTTTACCCTGGAAAAAATCATAAGAAAGCTTGCGGGACGAAACTCCGCCGCCACGAGGCGGAACCTTGGCGGAATCAATCTAGGGCTCCGGCGGAGCTGTTCTGCCGGGGAAACATCCCTCCGGGAGGGGGAAATCATCGCCATCGTCATCACCAACGATCCTCTCATCAGGAGGGGGTCAATCTCCATCAACATCTTCACCAGCACCATCTCCTCTCAAACCCTAATTCATCTCTTGTATCCAATCTTTGTCCCAAAGCCTCAGATTGGCACCTGTAGGTTGCTAGTAGTGTTGATTACTCCTTGTAGTTGATGCTAGTTGGTTTATTCGGTGGAAGATTATATGTTCAGATCCTTAATGCATATTAATACCCCTATGATTATGAACATGAATATGATTTGTGAGTAGTTACGTTTGTTCCTGAGGACATGGGAGAAGTCTTACTATTAGTAGTCATGTGAATTTGGTATTCGTTCGATATTTTAGTGAGATGTATGTTGTCTCTCCTCTAGTGGTGTCATGTGAACGTCGACTACATGACACTTCACCATTGTTTGGGCCTAGGGGAAGGCATTGGGAAGTAATAAGTAGATGATTGGTTGCTAGATTGACAGAAGCTTAAACCTCAGTTTATGCGTTGCTTCGTAAGGGGCTGATTTGGATCCACATGTTTCATGCTATGGTTAGGTTTACCTTAATACTTCTTTTGTAGTTGCGGATGCTTGCAATAGGAGTTAATCATAAGTGGGATGCTTGTCCAAGTAAGGGCAGCACCCAAGCATCGGTCCACCCACATATCAAATTATCAAAGTACCGAACGCGAATCATATGAGCGTGATGAAAACTAGCTTGACGATAATTCCCATGTGTCCTCGGGAGCGTTTTCCTCCATATAAGAATTTGTCCAGACTTGTCCTTTGCTACAAAAAAGATTGGGCCACCTTGCTGCACCTTATTTACTTTTGCTACTTGTTGCTCGTTACTAATTACCTTATCACAAAACTATCTGTTACCGATAATTTCAGTGCTTGCAGAGAATACCTTACTGAAAACTGCCTATCATTTCCTTCTGCTCCTCGTTGGGTTTGACACTCTTACTTATCGAAAGGACTACGATAGATCCCCTACACTTGTGGGTCATCAAGACTCTTTTCTGGCGCCGTTGCCGGGGAGTGAAACGCCTTTGGTAAGTGGAATTTGGTAAGGAAAAATTTATATAGTGTGCTGAAATTTACTGTCACTTGTTACTATGGAAAGTAATCCTTTGAGGGGCTTGTTCGGGGTATCTTCACCCCGTCCAGTAGAGCAAAGAGTTGCTCCTCAACCTACTGAACCTACTGAAAATGTTTACTTTGAAATTTCTTCGGGTGTGATAGAGAAACTGCTAGCTAATCCCTTTACAGGAGATGGAACATTGCATCCCGATTTGCACCTAATCTATATGGATGAAGTTTGTGGATTATTTAAGCTTGCAGGTATGCCCGATGATGTTATCAAGAAGAAGGTCTTCCCTTTATCTTTGAAGGGAGAGGCATTGACATGGTATATGCTATGTGATGATATGGGATCATGGAACTACAAACGATTGAAATTAGAATTTCATCAGAAGTTTTTATCCTATGCATCTTGTTCATCGTGATCGTAATTATATATATAATTTTTGCCCTCGCGGAGGAGAAAGCATAGCTCAAGCTTCGGGGAGGCTTAAGTCAATGTTATATTCATGCCCCAATCATGAGCTCTCAAGAGAAATAATTATTCAAAATTTTTATGCTCGGCTTTCTGACAACAATCGCTCCATGCTCAATACTTCTTGTACTGGCTCTTTTATGATGAAGACTATTGAATTCAGATGGGATTTTTTGGAAAGAATTAAACGCAACTCTGAAGATTGGGATCTCGACGAAGGTAAGGAGTCAGGTATAACACCTAAGTTTGATTGTGTTAAATCTTTTATGGACACCGATGTTTTCCATAAGTTTAGCGCTAAATATGGACTTGACTCTGAGATAGTAGCTTCTTTCTGTGAATCATTTGCTACTCATGTTGACCTCCCTAAGGAGAAGTGGTTTAATATCATCCTCCCATTGAAGTAAAAGTAGTTGAACATATCAAAGTTGAAGAAAAGACTATCACTTATAATGATCCTATTGTTCCTACTACTTATGTTGAGAAACCACCGTTTCCTGTTAGAATAAAGGATCATGCTAAAACTTCAACTGTTGTCAACAAAAGTAATATTAGGACACCTAAACCCCCTGAGCAAATTAAATTTGAACCTAATATTGCTATGGTTAAAGATCTCTTGGCTGATAATATTGATGGGCATGTTATTTACTTCTGTGATGAAGCTGCTAGAATTGCTAGACCCGATACTAAAAATAAACATAGACCTGTTGTAGGCATGCCTATTATTTCTGTTAAAATAGGAGATCATTGTTATCATGTCTTATGTGATATGGGTCCTAGTGCTAGTGCAATACCTCATTCCTTAAACGAAGAAATTATGCATGATACTGCACCCACTGAGTTACAAGGTATTGATGTTACAATTAAGCTTGCCAATAGAGATATTGTATCACCAATTGGGATTGTTAGAGATGTTGAAGTCTTGTGTGGGAAGGTTAAATATCCTGCTGAGTTTCTTGTTCTTGGTTCCCCACAAGATAGCTTTTGTCCCATTATATTTGGTAGACCCTTCTTGAACACTGTTAATGCTAGGATAGACTGCGAAAAGAATATTGTTACTATTGGTGTGGGTGATATGTCTCATGAGTTTAACTTCGCTAAATTTCGTAGACAACCCCATGACGAGGAATTGCCTAGCAAAGATGAAATTATTGGTCTTGCTTCTATTGCCGTACCTCCTAATGATCCTTTAGAACAATATTTGCTTGACCATGAAAATGATATGTTTATGAATGAAAGAAGGGAAATAGATGAGGTATTCCTTAAACAGGGTCCAATTTTGAAGCACAACTTGGATGTTGAAATCCTAGGGGATCCTTCTTCACCCAAGGGTGATCCCGTGTTTGAGCTTAAACCATTACCTGATACTCTCAAATATGCTTATCTTGATGAAAAGAAGATATATCCTGTTATTATTAGTGTTAACCTTTCAGAGAAGGAGGAAGAGAAATTATTGAAAACTCTGAAGAAGCAACGTGCTGCTATTGGATATACTCTTGATGATCTTAAGGGCATTAGTCCCACCTTATGTCAACACAAAATAAATTTGGAGAAAGACGCCAAACCAGTTATTGATCACCAACGACGGCTAAATCCCAAGATGAAAGAAGTGGTAAGAAAGGAAATATTAAAGCTCCTGGAGGCAGGTATAATTTATCCCGTTGCTGATAGTCAGTGGGTAAGTCCGGTCCATTGTGTCCCTAAGAAGGGAGGTATTACTGTTATTCCTAATGATAAAGATGAATTGACCCCGCAAAGAATTATTACAGGTTATAGGATGGTAATTGATTTCCGCAAATTAAATAAAGCCACTAAAAAGATCATTACCCTTTGCCTTTTATTGATCAAATGCTAGAAAGATTATCCAAACATACACAGTTTTGCTTTCTAGATGGCTATTCTGGTTTCTCTCAAATACCCGTGTCTACTGAGGATCAAGAAAAGACCACTTTTACTTGCCCTTTCGGTACTTTTGCTTATAGACGCATGCCTTTTGGTTTATGTAATGCACCTGCTACCTTTCAAAGATGCATGATGGCTATATTCTCTGACTTTTGTGAAAAGATTTGTGAGGTTTTCATGGATGATTTCTCCATTTATGGATCCTCTTTTGATGATTGCTTGAGCAACCTTGATCGAGTTTTGCAGAGATGTGAAGAAACTAATCTTGTCTTGAATTGGGAGAAGTGCCACTTTATGGTTAATGAAGGTATCTTCTTGGGGCATAAAATTTCTGAAAGAGGTATTGAAGTTGATAAAGCTAAAGTTGATGCTATTGAAAAGATGCCTTGTCCCAAGGACATTAAAGGTATAAGAATGCCGGCAGCTGGAATTCTGGGCTGGAAAATGAGCAAATAATAGAGACCTATTCTGCACAACTCCAAAAGTCCTGAAACTCCACGGAAGTTATTTTTGGAATTTATAAGAAACACTGAGCGAAGAAAATACCAGAGGGGGCCCACACCCTGGCCACGAGGGTGGGGGCGCGCCCTACCCCTGGGTGCGCCCCCTGCCTCGTGGGCCCCCTGGCAGGCCTCCGGTGTCCATCTTCTGCTATATGAAGTCTTTTACCCTGGAAAAATCATAAGAAAGCTTGCGGGACGAAACTCCGCCGCCACGAGCCGGAACCTTGGCGGAATCAATCTAGGGCTCCGGCGGAGCTGTTCTGCCGGGGAAACATCCCTCCGGGAGGGGGAAATCATCACCATCGTCATCACCAACGATCCTCTCATCGGGAGGGGGTCAATCTCCATCAACATCTTCACCAGCACCATCTCCTCTCAAACCCTAATTCATCTCTTGTATCCAATCTTTGTCCCAAAGCCTCAGATTGGCACATGTAGGTTGCTAGTAGTGTTGATTACTCCTTGTAGTTGATGCTAGTTGGTTTATTCGGTGGACGATTATATGTTCAGATCCTTAATGCATATTAATACCCCTCTGATTATGAACATGAATATGATTTGTGAGTAGTTACGTTTGTTCCTGAGGACATGGGAGAAGTCTTGCTATTAGTAGTCATGTGAATTTGGTATTCGTTCGATATTTTGATGAGATGTATGTTGTCTCTCCTCCAGTGGTGTCATGTGAACGTCGACTACATGACACTTCACCATTGTTTGGGCCTAGGGGAAGGCATTGGGAAGTAATAAGTAGATGATGGGTTGCTAGGGTGACAGAAGCTTAAACCCCAGTTTATGCGTTGCTTCATAAGGGGCCGATTTGGATCCACATGTTTCATGCTATGGTTAGGTTTACCTTAATACTTCTTTTGTAGTTGCGGATGCTTGCAATAGGAGTTAATCATAAGTGGGATGCTTGTCCAAGTAAGGGCAGCACCCAAGCACTGGTCCACCCACATATCAAATTATCAAAGTACCGAACGCGAATCATATGAGCGTGATGAAAACTAGCTTGACGATAATTCCCATGTGTCCTCGGGGCGTTTTCCTCTATATAAGAATTTGTCCAGGCTTGTCCTTTGCTACAAAAAGGATTGGGCCACCTTGCTGCACCTTATTTACTTTTGTTACTTGTTGCTCGTTACTAATTACCTTATCACAAAACTATCTGTTACTGATAATTTCAGTGCTTGTAGAGAATACCTTACTGAAAACTACCTATCATTTCCTTCTGCTCCTCGTTGGGTTCGACACTCTTACATATCGAAAGGACTATGATAGATCCCCTACACTTGTGGGTCATCAGCCGCCGGTCACTGGCTGAGGCGGAGACGAAGGCCTGACGGCTCCAGAGGCTCAACGCCAAGCAACTCCGGCTCGGCATTGAGCAATTCGAGCGGGAGGCGGCGGAGGCGCACGGAAGGCGGTGAGGGTGGCTGTTGGGGATATGACTATTGGATATGACCCGCCCAGGAGGGGCCGGGTTATCCCAATGATGGTTCATCTAAACAAAGCCCATGAACATGTTGAGATGGCGGTTCATGAAGTAGACCTATTAAAGGGCCCAAAACCCAAAGGCGGTTTAAGGCCCGTAAGTGTAAACCGCCATGTATATATGACTTGTGTTGTAAGGCACGTAAGATAAGTCACCGGGTCGGACACGTTTGTATGAGCCGACCGGGACTCTATAAGCCGCGGGGCGTCAACCCGTGTATATAAGGGGACGACCGGCAGCGGGTTAGGGCAAGAAACAACGGATCGAAAGCCAGGCTAAGCGTATTCGCTCCCTGGTAATCAAAACCCTAGCAATACAACCTCAAACTGGATTAGGCTTTTACCTTCACCGTAAGGGGCCGAACCAGTATAAACTCCTCGTGTCCTTTGTCCTGTTTAACCCCTTTAAACTAACTACGTCGCAATGGCTCCACAACTAAGTCCTTCCACTAGGACATCTATCGTGACAATTGCATGACAGTTGGCACCCACCGTGGGGCCAGCGCACGGTGGTTTCGAGTTCTTAAAGGGCAGCTTCGAAGGGATCAAGGGGTACGTTGTGGGCCGGATGAGCAAGAGGCGTCGCGGCAACCTCTACATCGACGATGCATGCCGGGGCCCCGAGGCCGGCTCAATTGAGTACGGATACCGGGTCCCCTTCGATGGAATCCACGTTTTCATCGGCAAGATCGGTGAACCGGGCCCTGAGCCGGACATCTGCACCGACATCATCGAGACGGCTCAGCGTGCACGACCCGCCCGGGTTCAACCCGCCGTGAAGCGCGCTTTTGTTGGATTTATCCATGGGGTTGAATTGGAAGGCTCTGTGTCTGGCGGTGAGACGGCCATCTACTCTGATGGTGAATCGTCCACGGGCGAGACCAACTCTATGTATCAGCTACAAGACAGACGGCTTGGGGGCTGTTCTGATGGTGACAGTATTCCGGACCCCTATGAGCCGCCGAACCGGGTCGCGATTTTCATGGCCGGTACGCAGCCAGTGCAGAATTCTTCGACTGCAGCGGCAATGATTTTCGGGTCAGCAGCGGCGACGGCGGTCGGGGCAGGAGGCCCTGCGCGCCCGCCGGCTCAAGTTTTATCCGACTTATTGGACACTTTGGCAACATTGTTGACGACAGAGGTTAACCCGGCAAATCCAGCTCAGCATAATGCGGAAGTTGCAAAACTACGAGATGAGATAGCTCAAGCCAAGGAAGACCTGGCGGCAGAGAATGCTAGGATGACTGCGGAATGAGCCGCTTTGGATGCTCAGGCGCAACGAATCCAAGCTGATGCTTTCCGGCTTTCGTTGGATCATAACGCTTCGAACGAAGTCTTGAAGAGAAGGTACCGAAGTCATCCGCCTCCGGTTTATGAGGCGAGGAACCTCTTCAACACACCTGGGGCAGGGACCAGCAACCCGCCGGCGATAAACCAGATGGCTGAAGCACCAGGGGGTGGAGCACCGGTACAGCCGCACGTGACGGGTTCTCCGCATATGAATAACACCCCGCCTCGGCATGTGGTAACGCCGCCAGGTCATTATCCCAACCCTTTGGATAATATGATTGTTGCAGCTACGCGATTGGCGGCTCTGCCAGTCGAGGGCGAGACTCCGACGGCGGTTGAAACCCGAAGGGCCAGGGAACTTCTTCAAACTGCGCTAGTACAGCAGCGGGCTTATTCTTATAGTCGTGATCAGATTCATTCGACCCCTCGCCCAAGCCGGAGCTACAGCAGGCACATTGACTCGCCAGAAGTTTCAAGTACTGAGCAGCGCCGTAACCAACCTCGTGGGCATGACCTGGCGCGCAATGGTGCCAATGCCCAGAACTTGGTGGATCAGGGCATAGCACGTCGGGAGGCCGAGCTAGCGGCTCAGTTGGCGGCTCATCAGCACGCGCCGGTTTACCCGACGACTTTAGTGGAGGCAGGTGTGACTTCTAGAGCTTGGGGTGTGCCGTGTTTGACGACGGCTCTGCGAAACGAGCGTTTGCCCAAGGACTTCAAGGGCCCTCGTAAGCTGCCTAACTACACAGCAGATCAGCCCCCTGAGGCTTGGGTGGAGAGTTATGAGATGGCTATGGAGATGCTGGATGTTAGTGAGGCTGCATATGCTAAGTATTTCACCATGATGCTGGAAGGGATGGCTCGTACTTGGTTGAAAGGGCTACTTGCCAACTCCATTGGGTCGTGGGCAGAGCTGAAGGCCCGGTTTATCTAAAATTTCAAAGATACGTGCATGCAAGCAGCCTATGTCGATCATGGATCTGGTTTCTTGTGTCCAAGCTGAGGGCGAGTCGACGACCAGCTGGGTACGCCGGGTCTCAACTATCATACATTCTTCGGATAATATTAAGGTCGACTCAACGGTTTTAATGTTGGAGAAAAATTGTCGTTTCCTTCCACTCAACCAGAAGCTTGGGCGGCTTAAGCTTCATTGCAGCGACATGGGGGAGCTCATGGCGGCTCTTGTCAAGTATGCCGACTCTGATAGTACCAAGGACCCTGACTCTAAGGACGAAAGATCGGGAAAGGGAAAGAAGAGTAGCGGTATGAGGGGATAGCAGCACAACCCGGCCAATCAGGGCGGCAATGGTAAGCGCAAAGCTGATGATTTTGTGGCTAACACCGGTGCACGGAATTATAACCAGCGTCGTAAGGGGAGGCCAGCTCAAGGGACAAAATTTAACCTTGAAGCGATAATGAATCAGCCATGTCCGAAGCATGGATCACAGGAGAAGCCGTCTACCCATCTATGGAAGGATTGCAGCATTATGAGACAATTCAGGGAGTCTTTCCGACACAACCATGGTCCGAATGGCGGTTCAGGGTCCGGCTCTCATGGTCCGGGTCATGGAGGCGGCGGCTCAAATTCCGGGTTTCACGGCCAACGCAATCAAGGTGGTTACAACCGACAGAATAATCAGGGGAATCACCAGCAGCAATAGTCTGGTTATCAGAGCAACCCGAAGCAATTGAATAGTGGACAGTACCATGTCTTCACCACTAGCTTGTGTAAGCGGGATCAGAAGCTTCATAAGAGGGCAGTGAATGCTATTGAGCCGGCGGTGCCGCGTTAATTACTTGTGATGGTCGGAGCAGCCTATTGTATGGAGTCGTGAGGATCACCCGCCCCGAGTTGACAATCCGGGTCACCTGGCTTTAGTGGTGGTGCCTCAGGTTGGGGGCTATAAATTTACTAAGGTGGTTATGGATGGAGGCAGCAGCATTAATATACTTTACATGAGACCTTCCGTCGCATGGGACTGATCGACAAAAATCTTAAGCCGTCAAACACCGTCTTTCATGGTGTGGTGCCGGGTAAGTCAACATATCTAGTGGGTAAGATATCTTTGGAGGTTGCTTTTGGAGATGAGTATGATTCCAGAGCTGAGACCCTAACCTTCAAAGTGGTTAAAATCAAGAGCCCTTATCATGCTCTGTTTGGGCGGCCGACTTATGCTAAGTTCATGGCGAGGCCTTGTTCTGTTTACTTGCAGCTTAAGATGCCAGGTTACAAGGGCACCATCACGGTGCATGGGAGTCGCAAGGTGGCCTTGGAGTGTGAAGAAGGCGACGCTGCTTATGTTGAGTCTGTTTGTGCAATGGAGGAGCTGAAGTTTTACAAGGATAATGTTGACCCGGCGGACATGACCTCTTTGAAAAAGCCAACCACAGAGCATGATCCTTTGCTAAAGTTTAAGTCGGCAGATGACACTAAAATGGTTGATTTTGTTCCTGGCGACTCATCTAAGCAGTTCAACATCAGTGCTAATCTGGATCCGGAATAGGAAAGCGCGCTCATCGAGTTCATCCGTGAGAATCGGGACATCTTTGCATGGAAGCCTTCACACATGCCGGGTGTACCGAGGGAACTCGCTGAGCACACTCTTAATATTGATCTGAAGTTTCAGCCGGTCAAGCAATTCCTTCGTCGTTTTAACGATGAGAGGCGGAAGGCCATTGGTGAATAAGTGGCCCGGCTCTTGGCGGCCGGGTTTATCGTTGAAGTTTTTCATCCTGAATGGTTGGCTAACCCGGTGCTGGTGCTTAAAAAGAACGGCACTTGGAGAATGTGTGTGGACTACACAGACTTAAACAAGGCTTGTCCGGCTGATCCGTTTGCTCTCCCGCGTATTGATCAAATCATTGATGC